>NW_028325252.1:0-273096 GCF_987193195.1 Phasianus colchicus | reverse complement strand
TGTGGGGGGAAAGACGAAGAAAAAAGAGGGAAACTTCTCCAAACCCAGGAGAGCTGTGCTAAGTGCTTATAAATAGCTGTAAAAAAAGAGGTTTTTTTTTTTCCTTTTGCCAGCATCCGTTGCATCTTTTCTAAATGTTCGCATTACCAAAGTGTAACTGCCCAGCAAATTTAATGATAACGAAATTAAAGCCCGTTGGCAGAAAGCACAGGGCCGTATTAATGTTCACGCAGCTTCTGTCTTCTTTATACTTTAATGTATTTTTTTCCAAGGGCCTTTCTTCAACTCCAAGTTTCATTTTTGGCTTTTTATGACCCCACACATCAACCCCGTGTCCCCACATGTCCCCTCATGTCTCCTCACCTCCCCCCACACTACCTGTCCCCCTTCGCTCCGTGCCCATGTCACCGTGGGGTTGAGGGCAGGGTCAGGGATGCCTGTGGGGTGCGTGGAGTCCTGGGAGAAGTTGATGGCTGTGCGCAGTGGGGTGATGGTGTCCTCCGCACACGGCTGTGACAGTGGGGTGGGGGTAGCGCCCCACAGGTGGGGGTCATTGCCCCCAGAATGGGGCTTGTGCCCCACACACGTGGGCCGCTTGTATGGGGAGTGCATTCTGGAGATGATCTGTCTTTTCTCCAAATCTGCAGTGACTTCAGCAATCCCCTGTCGTGCCGCAACAGAAATGGGGTCCTGCAGTACGTCAGTGATCTCTGACTCGAGGAGTGCAGGGGCTGCACGAAGTACGCACTCTACAGCCTCCCGACTTCTTTGGGGTTTGGGATCGATGTTTGAGCCAAAGGGCTTCACGCTGCCATGCGGGCAGGTGCCAGGTTCACCCACTGAGGAACCAAATCCTAAAATAATTTCACAATGGTCTTTAATTGCTGTGCAAGTAGATGACACAGATTTCTCACTGGGGAGCCAAAGCTGACCCTGGCAGTTTGGCAGACAGCACTCGCTCCATTCACACCGGTAGTCTCAGCCCTTTTGTTGCACATGCAGCTTCTCAGCATCTTGCTGTATCAGTATAGAAATCTGTGCTCCCCTATTTATTAGAAATGCCACCAATTGCCATTGAGGACAGACTGGAATCAAAACATGTGGACCATCCTAGCTTGTCCATCGATAACCCCCTCCCTCCCCCCTTGCCCAATTGGCTGCCAGTCATTACTTCATTACTTTTTTTTTTTTTTTTTTCATGCTTTTATGGGAACTTTGAGATCACAGCCTGAAGCAGTGACGGAGCACCTGGTGAGGGGTGTAGCCCTGCAAGCACAGGTGGAAGCAATGCACCTAGAGAACCAGATGAGGCTGAGCCTGGCTCCAGCCCCTCCCTCTCCTCATTTAAGGGCTGGCAGCCCCAAAGGCAGGGTTTCTTCCTGGAGACTGCCTCCTGTGGATTGTTGGGTGAGCTCTGGTTCTTGGAAAGAGGTAAGTGATCCTTTCTTTTTTGCAGGGTTTTGGCTTCTGCCTTTCTGTGGGGATCCTAAGTTGGTTTAGAGTAGCTATGTCCGCTATGCCTCTCCTTATGATGCCTTCCAATTGTTCTCTGAGGGGAGTGAAGGGGTTATCTGCTTTTCTCTGAATTGGTAATGAAGAGACTGACGTTCATTCCTCTCTTTTACTCTTATCTCATGTCTGGAATGCTTCAATCAGCCCCAAGGTAATGCTGGTTGGCTGACTGAGCATTGCAACTCTGGAAACGCCTGGAGCTAATGTGCTTTTCTGTAAAGAGATTCTGCATTCTCCAGGTTTCCTTTGCAACTCTTTTCAAGCCCAGTACCTTCTTGTGAAGTCTCCGTTCCTCTTTCATGACTCTCATTGCACAATCATCGACCTGGGACTCCAAACTACCACACTGTCCCAACCTATTTTATGACACGTTCCCTCTGTGTCCTACTTGTGTCTTTGTGTTCTCCCTGTGTCCTCTGCCCCTGTCCCCTCTGTGTCTCCTCTGCCACGGATTAATTCCGCCCATGCTGAGTATTGTTTAAGGGCGCGTATTTAAATTATGCTCCGTGTCTCTTTGGATCCCGTTCTGTTTTGCAGCTCGATGGGGTTTAAGGGTTTCTGGGGCTCCTCTAGTTAGTGGTTTAAGCACTGTGAAATCTGTGGAGCAGATAATGGAACGCCATGAATCCCTTGTTCATGCATCGCTTGTATGCAGGTGGGTTTGGTGATGGCTGTGGGACGCTCACTTAGAGATGGAATGGGGGTCACAAGGGGCTCGCCTTGCTCCCTGGGGTTTATTCTTCCAGCCCAATAAGCTACGTGGCTGGTGATAGAGTGAGGTGCGTGTATCAGGCTGGGACCTGAGCTTAAGAAAAGCCCCAGCCCCAGTGGCCGTTTTCTTCATCCTCGCTTAGTGTAATGCAGTCTCCACTACTTGAGCATACTGAACACGAGTATTCTGTTCCTGTTTTGTCTGGTTCTCTCCTAGACCTCCCTTACAGATTTGTCAGTAGTAACAGATGTCAGGGCACAGTTCTCAGAGCACGTTGTGGCCGACCACCCCAGGGTCCTAGGGTTCTTTCTGTTTTTATGGCAGATCCGGCTTCGTCTTTCTAGGAAACAAAGGATTGTCTTCTACTGGACCACTTTGTCTGGATCACCCCAGATATCTCCATCCCAATTGTCAGGGGATGCTGTTAGTTTCCTAGTCTGTATGATACCCAACCTCCCCACCCCTCTTCCTTCCATCCCCTGGCCCCCATTCAATAGCTAGCTCTGCCGCTGTGGGACCCACCAGTGTGATGAAGCAGTACCTCTGGTGTGCTGAATACTGGGACTGGCACAGAGAGGCTCTATGGCTGATGTGAATCTTCCCGACTGGACTACTTGGTGAGTTTCCCCGGAGCTGTTGAGCACACAGGCTTCCCCACCTACCCTGGTTGCTCACCATGCCATCGATGTCCTTTGTGGACATGGCTTCAGGTATCATACCAGAGACTCCTTAGAGTTGGAAGCGACCATTTATGATGATCTAGTCCGACTCACCCACAATGAACAGGGACATTCACAGCTAGATCAGGTTGCCCTGCGTGTCACCTTGGAAGGGACAGGGCATCCACCGCATCTCTGGGCAACCTGGTCCACTGCGCAGAGTCACAGAATGTCCCGGGTCGGAAGGGACCTCGAGGATCGTGGATCTCCAACCCCCCCCCCTGCCACATGCAGGACCACCAACCTCCCCATTTCATACTAGACCGGGCTGCCCAGGGCCCCATCCAACCTGGCCTTGAACACCTCCAGGGATGGACGGGGCATCCACAGCCTCTCTGGGCAGCTGTTCCAGCACCTCACCGCTCTCTCTGTGGAGAACTTCCCCCTGCCATCCAACCTAAATCTTCCCTTCCCCAGCTTAAAACGTTTCCCCTTGTCCCTTGCTATGAAGGATATTTTCCTTATATCTAACCTAAATTTTCCCTCCTTCTTTCCTTTAGCTCCCCTTTGGGTATCGAAAGGCTGTTACCAGGTCACCTCGGAGCCTTCACTTCTCCGGGCTGAACAGCCCCAGCTCTCTCAGCCTGTCCTCACAGGTGAGGTGTTTGATCCTTTGGTTCTTTTTTTTTTTTTTTTTTTTTTTTCCTTGTGGCCGTCCTCTGTATGTGCTCCAACGGGTCCATGTCCCTTCTGCACTGAGGGCTCTTCATATGGACGCAGTACTCCAGGTGAGGCCTCTTCAGCACAGAGCAGAGGGGCAGGATCACCTCTTTTCACCTGCTGACCGCACGTCTTTTGGTGCAGCCCAGGATGTGGCTGGTTTTCCGGGCTGGGAGGGCACTTTGCTGGCTCGTGTACAGCTTGCCATCCACCAGCTCTTTTGGGACGGGCCTAGGCTCAGCCCTTTCATCCCCCAGCATGTATTGGTAGTGGGGGGTTCTCTTGTCCCAGGTGCAAGACACTGCGCCTGGATTTGTTGAAGCTGATGAGGTTTGTCTGTGCCCGCTGCTCAAGCCTCTCTGGGTCCCTCTGGTTGGCGTCCCATGTCACTGCTGGCGTGTCGCTGCTCCCCACAGCTTGGTGTTGTCAGCAAGGTTTCTGAGTTGTGGCTGATAAGACGACTGCCTGGAGTGAGTCAAGCATCCTTCAGCTTGAACCAGGTCCAAGTGTGCACAGCAAGAAAGACATGGCCTTCATCAAAAGACCACCAGATGACCCTGAGAGATACCTCGCATGTGTAAAAGAACTGAGACCTGAGGCTAGAAAAAATGTCAATCCTACTGGGGACTCGCTGTAATAACCCAGCCTTTTCTTGGACTTCCCCCAGACGGCGAGCTCGGGCTTTACAGGCTAGAGGTGGAGCTAACACAGAGACCTCTGGATTTTCAAAAAGGAACAAGAAGGCTGAGAATCGGGTGCTTTGTTTGACGTTTTCACTGGCTGTCCTACTTAAGGATTCTGCCTGTCCATAGGCACGTTTGGTTGGTTTGGCTGGAACTTAGGAGCCTGGTGCTTATGCCTTCGGTTCTTTGTGATACAGAGCTGCGCCCTTTGCTGCCCAGACCAAATGCACGTGTTGTTGGAAGAGATTACTCTATGCATTTTACTTTTTTTTCTTTAATGCTTTTAAAGAGTGAGAGTGGTATACGCCTTCAAGCAGGTAACATATGAAACTTGTTTGTTTGTTTGTTTTCCTTATGCATACCTCGCATTTCATATCAATTCTCCCTTTGGGTCAAAAGTAGACCAAATCCTTGAAACCGTGCCTGGGAATCCCACTGATATTGAAACAGTTCAGCAGTGGTGCCCATGGTCAGAACGCCCTGCGGCGGCAGATCCTGGCATTGACTGTGAATGGAAGAACTGACAACAAATCGCTCGATATCAAAATTGACCCGGTGGATATTTACAAGCGCCGGGAGACCCAGACGGGATCTCAGAGTTGCATGGCCAGGTACAGAAGTTGTTTTACTGGTGGTTTTTTTGTTTGTTTTCTTTTGCAACGTTAAGGATTGTTAATCATTCCTCGCCATCCTTGGCTTCACTGCGCCCTCCTGTCCAATTGACACCAGCTTTTTCATCACCTCAGTTGCCTTCAAAAAAAAAAAAAAAGCATGACAAAATCAATTTGATGATGACGTTATTTATTTATTTACCGATATTCTTAAGCACTTAGCAGAGTTTTGCTGGGCATAGAGAAGTTTTCCTTGTTTTTCTTCGTCTTGTTCCAACTGACGTAATTCTCTCCTCCCTCAACCCCGACCTAACTGCGTTTTTCCTCTGCCCTCACGAGAGAGAAGGAGCGGAGCGCCAGAAGCTGCGGCGCGGCTCCGCGTCAGTCCAGTCGGAGCTGTTGTTTCCGCGGTCTCTGGTGCCCCCTCGTGGCCAATCGGTGGAATTGCGGCCGCGTATGTTCGGTGCCGCAGGCAGCAGTACGCATGCGCGCAGGCACGCGGAAGTGGCGTACGTACGTTCTCATCGCTCTGCGCAGCGAATCTGCCGAGCTTTGTTAGGGTTAGTCCTCCAGGCAACAGCACGCATGCGCCAGAGAACTCATAAATAGCTTTCAAATCTACCAAGCCCTGAGATGCAGTCGAGCAGTCAATTCCTGCTGGCTCAGCAACGGTTTTCTCTCTTGCTGTCGGAAGTGCTCCTTGTCTATTTCCTCCGACGGTCTGACGCTCGAGCCTGCCTCGGGAACAGGCACATGCGTAGTGCGGTGCGGAGGGTGGCGCTTGCGCAGTGCAGCGTCTAGGCTTGGGCACGCGTAGTGCTCTGCCGAGAGGGGCGCATGCGTAGCGCCGAGCCGCTACCGGCACATGCGCACTGCAGTGCCCGGGCTCGCGCGTGCGCGTTGCTCTCCCGAGGCTCGCTGCTCGCGGGTTGCTGCCGCGTCGGTGCTGCTGCACGCCAGTACCGCGACCGCGACTCTCCGAGCTGCTCGCGTTCCACTGCCGCTGGGAGGGCTTTTAAACGGCTGGGGGACGGTGCAGGGCTGGGGGTGGAAAGGGACTTTGCTGGTTCACCGGGGCGGAGAGGAAGTTGGATGCCACGAGGCGCTGAGGGGCAGCTGTGAGCCCAACCGGTCCGCTTCCGCGTGGGCTTGGGCATAAAAGGGCGGAAATAGACGAGGGGCATCCTGGATTAGAAGGGGGAGAATATCGCTGGGCCGGCGGCCCGGGAATCGACTGCTTGCCCGTCCCCGTCGTGGTCTGTCGAAACAATTGCTGTCTTTAAGTGGACGGGCGCACGGTCGCTATTAGCTGGAGGACTGATCACCATAGAGAGCGGCGCATTAGCTGCGCAGAGCGGTTAAAACGCCACTTCCGCATTTGTACGCGCATGCGTTGTGCTGCTTGCGGGACGCGGCGACAGACAGCGGCAGTTCCGCGCATGGGCCACGAGGTGGCAGCAAAGACCGCGGAAAGAACTTTTCTGACGGGATCGGCCCGCGTTTTTCTCCCCTGGCGACCCGTTCTCTCTGTCTTGTGATGGCGGGAGAAGAGCGCGAAGTTGGAAGCGGGGGCGTTGTGGGGGGAAAGACGAAGAAAAAAAGAGAGAGACTACCCCAAACCCAGGCAAGCTCTGCTAAGTGCTTATAAGTAGCTGTGAAAAAATAAGTTCTTTTTTTTTTTTTTTTTTCTTTTTGCCAGCATCTGTTGCATTGTTTCTAAATGTTCACAGACCAAAATGCAACTGCCCGGCAAATTTAATGATAACGAAATTAAAGCCCATTGGCAGAAAGCGCGGGGCCATATTAATGTTCACTCAGCCTCTGTCTTGTTCCTACTTTTAATGTATTTTTCCCTTTCTTCAACTCCAGGTTTCATTTTTGGCTTTTTATTCTTTTTTATGCCCTAAAATTTAGGCCCCAGCAGGTCTACGCAGGCAGTCACAGCACAGAGTTGCTGTTTTGAGATTAGTGTGGACCATTACAGCGTTTCCACAAAGACTAACGAAAACTGCAGTTCTCCACCTAAGTTTGCAGATGGAAAAAATTAATTCACCTGCATAGAACGAATCGATGCGTCACAGCTGCCATCGGCAAGATGGCCCGAGAGCTGTGCGGGTCTATCAGGCTCAGCTGCAGCTTTTCATCTTTTCAGCTGCCCTTCTCTGGTCCTCCTGCAGCTGGACAGATAGCCCACAAGGGCACGGGGTATACGCAGGCCCTCCCCAGCCAGCTGCGGCAGGCGCTCCTTTTTTGAGGATTACTTGTTCACATACCCAGTTTCCAGCTCATTCCCTTTGGAAAGCTTTTCTTGCGCTCCATGTTACTAGCGCACAATAGAAGTTAAGCCAGTTAAGCCTCTCTCAAGCCCAAGGAGTCCAATGTGCAAGTGTTTTTTGTTTGGGTCTGTCTGTTTTTTTTCCGGGTGTAGGGGGCAGGGGGTGGGCATTTGAGATAGCTGAGCTGTGTGAAAAAAGTCAGTGTCAGAAAGGCCTCTCTCTGATGCCAATGAATATGTCGTTTCCTAAAGCCTGGTCAGTCTTCTCTGCTGGTTGCAGAGAGTTGAGCTATTACGTATGGCCAAGACGAAAGTGTAATCAGTGAAATAGGTGGAGTTGCTCCTTCTGGTAATTTAATGCCTCACCGTGGTATAGGGCGGATGAATGCTGGCTTTGTACCAAAGCACTTGGTAACCCTGAGATTCAAACCTTAATGCTTTCCAGCAAATTTATATTTTCAGGTAGTGCCGCAGAGATGCGGTGACTATTGTTCACGTATTTTCACGTGTCACTGATTACATGGGTTTTCGAAACAGGCACAGCAGAAAACTATTCTCATTGACCGGAATGATTTCTAGTAGGATTCTGTTGTTTTTGCCTCTGGGCCTTGTGTTAAAATAGTAATTTCTGGGGGCTGGCAGGTGCTATCAATATCAGAGATGGGCAAATAAGGCATAAATCTGTGTCCTATAGTAAGTTGGATATGAGCGAGCCGGGTACTTTATTATGGGAAATTGTAAAGCTGTTTTTCTAGGAATGGTGCAGCTGTGTCTCAGTTGTGTGCGCAGTTGGTGTCTAGACTAAAGGAGACTTGTTAAGCGCTCTGCTGACACGTAGGGATGGATGGAAAATTACAAGAGGGAGCTTGAGCATGTATGTATAGAATGTAAGGACCTGCAGTTAAGGATTTGGATTGGCACCTGAGTCCGTGCCTTCAGATGATGCAAGCGCTATGCCTTATCACCCAGTGGAAACGGTCAAAGAGCTGCTTTGGGACAGAATGTTTATATTGCTCAGGAAGTGTGGCCTTCCAAGGTACTTCAGGTATCCCGAAGAACAGAAGCAAGCAGTAATGATTCCTTTCTCTCTCGATTCCAATACTTGTAGGTAGTGCGCTTGAGAAAGACTTTGGAGGCTTTCCTCAGCCTCTTGCTTTCCTCATACCTTTACAAAAGCGGACTGCCAGAAAACAAGAAGACTTCACACGTGCGTTTTGAGTTTGGTTATTTTATGGTGTTTTTTAATTTTTTTTAGATTTTTTTCAGTCCAAATGTAGTAAATTCCCAGTCATACAAGTGATAAATTTTCAAGGTCTTTGTGCCGATGGACCATGCTTCAGTTGAACATCAAGTGGAGCAGGAGGTATTCTTCATCTATGTGGATGAAAATATGGAATCTTGATGGGATGCTGCCGTATTATGGAGAGGAATCTCCGCATCCCCCAGGCTCAGCCAATACACGGACACAGATTTCTGGATGGTGACCATCACTTTCTGCCACCGCTCCTGCTGCCTAGTTGCTCGTCATCGTCGGTATCCAGCAGGAGATCACGAAGCTGTGGAGGCACAGTCGTATCCAGGTCATCATCTGAAACTTCTTCCACCAGATTGGAAGGGACCAGTCCTCTTGTGCCATCCGTCAGCTCTCCCAGAAACCAGCCATCTTCATCTACGTCTCCGAAGATGTAAAGGTATTGTCCAGCAGTCAGTGGAAGCTCGTTTTCTGGGTCCTCATTAGGGCCCTCAAAAGGATTGTAGCTGTGACGAGCTATGAATCTTCGAATTAGTGCTGGTGATCGTCTGCGAGAATGCAGGCTGCAGCTTGCCATCAGCCACCCTCCCGACTTCTCCAGCCATTCCTGTTCTGGATTTCCGTGCGGCTCCAGCTTTTTCCCACTCTCCTTTTCCAAATGCTGCCCCTGCAGCTGGTTGGCTTCCTCTGCCTTTTCTGGGGCCCCTCTGGATGTGGAAGAGGCCTCCTTGAGCTGCCGGACTGTTTCCCGCAGCTGCTTGGTAAGGAGGCTGAGCGTATGCGTCTTGTCCTTGAGCCGCTCCACCTCCTCCCTCATCTGCTGAGAGCTTCTGCTCCTCAGCAGGCAGTTCTCCTCTCCAAGGAGGCTGCATTGTCTCTGCAAGTCCTTCAGTGCCCTCAGCAGATGGGCACTCTGCTCCCGCAGCTCCCTGTGCTCAGGTGGGCAGGCCTGTTGTTGCTCTGCAGCCTGAACACCCGCTTCTGCTACAGCCCGACGGCAGGCTGGCCTTTGCCGTGTGCGCGGCCCAGCGGCTGCAGCCCTGGCCCCGTTGCAGGAGGCGGGCGGCTGCCCCTGTCCGTGCTCCAGGATGTAATGCAGGAAGCGTCTCCTCTGCTCCTGCAGTTCGCGCTGGAGGCGCAGGACGTGGGCGGCCTGCTCTGCACAGGGCTTCCTGCAGAGCTGCCGCTGGACTTCCTGCTGCAGTCTGTGGGCCTCTCTGCTGCTCTCGCCACTCAGCAGCTCCTTTGCTAGCTGCCGCAGCAGATCCCGTACCTGGCGGTTGGCGTTGTTGCACCGCTGCTGCAGCCGCTCCTGCGTCTGGCGGAGCTGGGCCTCCTTCATCTGCAGCAGTTGGCGGATGTCCGCCTCCCGCTGCCTCTGGCTCTGCTCCCGCAGGCGCTGCAGCTTTGACGCCCGCTGTCGCTCCCAGTTGGAGCGCAGTCGGTCGGCCAGGAGCTGCCGCTCCCGCTCTGCCGCCTCCTGCAGCTCACGTCTCTCGACGGCCCGGCGGCGCTGCATCTCCTGGGAGCGGAGCCGCTCGCCCTCCAGCTGGGCCCGCAGCGCCTCCAGCTCCCGCCTGTGCTCCTCCCGCTGTGCGGGGCAGGCAGGGGGCTGGGCCGGGCCCCGGCGCAGAGAGGGCTGGCAGCACTTTGCCTGTCTCTGCGGCATGGTCGCAGGGACCTGAAGAGACCCTCAGCCTCCAAAAGCTGTGGCCGAAGGCCGCTGAAAGCTACTCTCCTTCCTGGGGCCTGCAAGGACAGCTGCCCCTGGCCCCGTAGCGCCCACTGCCTCTCGTCCCTGTCGCAAGGGTGTGCAGACAGTGAATGCCGTGGGGGGGTGCGCCCACAGTCTTCTATGCTGTGTGCCTGCCTGGCACGTAATGGAGGGTGGGGCAGCGGCCTGCAGTGCTATTGGGCAGTGCAGCCTTCCGGCCTAACTCACAATGAAGGGAGGGTGGGGCTATAGGGCGGGGCGGCCTTCTGGCCCCAGCTCAAAATGGAGGCTGAGGCACGGTGGCTTCAAGCTGCGTTGGGTGGCAGAGACGTCGCGGTGTTGGACAGAACTGCCTTCCGCAGCACTGGGCTGTGTGCATGACCTTTTGTGGTGCTGGAATATGTGGACTTCTCTGGCACTGGAGAAGAAAAGCAGGATGCCATCCAACTCATTGTGATTTCCATTTCGATTCCCGTAAAGGAACTATCTCACCATACCTACCAGCCAGTTAAAGGAAGCTAGTTGCAGGCGTACTCTGCTTAAGGAGCTGCTGGGGCAGATGGCCAGGCTGTCACGAGAAAGCAGCAGCCTGAGGTGCTCCTGGGAATCTCTGAGGGAGACGGATAGGAGGTGGTGTTGTGGGAATCAAATGTTGTTTCTGCATTAGAATTGGATAATATTTATATTTCGTGAACTCCGTTGTCATAGTTCTTTTGGGGAGTCCTTCTACTTAACTTGGGGAAGATCTCAGATAGTTTGCATCACTTATCGTCTAGCCAAATCTTCCCAGGAATGCCCGCTCTGTATATAGGTGTATATATGTATATTTTGTCACACACATTGCAAGAATATCCTGCACGAGATCAAACCGGAGAAGGCTGGACCCTGTGTGGGGCTGGTGCTGCAGTCCAAAAACTGGGGTGGAAAGACACTGCTTTGAAGGGGTTGGGTATGCTCAGCCCTTTCATCCCCCAACATGTATTGCCCCAGCCCCAGCTCTCTCAGCCTGTCCTCACAGGTGAGGTGTTTGATCCGGAAGTGGTGCGCGCACGGTCCTGCTCCTCTGCGCAGGCACCCCGCCGATCTGCGTTATGCTCGGTCCTCCGGGAAGTAGTGCGCATGCGCCGTCCAGCTTTCCAATAGCATCCATTTCTTCGAAGCCCTGAGATGCAGGTGAGCAGGCAATACTTGGACCGCCGGCTCCGCGACACTATTCTCTCTTTTCCAATCCAGAATGCTCCTTGTCTATTTCCTCGGGCGGTTTTATGCCCCGGTCTGCTTCCAGAACGTACTGTCTAGGCGGACCGTGCACCCGCCGCTTGCGCAATGAGGCGACGAAAAAAGCGAACGCGTAGGTGCGTGCCCGAAAACGAGCGTACGCCGTAATCCGCGCGCGAGAAGCGCATGCGCAGTGCCGTGCCAAGGCGGCCGCACGCGCAGTTCGGTGACATGCTTGCCGCATGCGCACTGCAAACGATGGCGCATGCGTTTTGCGGCCGTGAGGAGAGCATGCGCATCGCGGTGCCGAGACTCGCGCATGCGCAGAGCGGTGCGAACGGTCGCGCATGCCCAATGCGCTCTTGCAGCTGGCGCGTGCGCAGAGCACTTGGCACATGCGCATTGCGGGGCACAGACAGGCGCATGCGCCGTGGCGGGCAGAATCCGGCGCATGCCCCGTTCGGAGCAGAATCCAGTGCGCGCGTAGTGGTGTGTGGTTTTTTTTTTTTTTTTTTTTAAACCACTGGCGCATGCGTTGTGCTTTCTCATGAACCGCGCGTCCGTACTCCGTGCTGTTGTCTCGAGAACCGCGCCTGCGTAGTGCGGTGCCTAGAGAGACTGCCGCGTGCGCAGTGCCTAGATTCGCACGTGCGCGTTGCTCTCGCGAGACTTGCTTTTCCAGGAACGCTGCGGTGCAGAGCTGGGGCTGGAACGGGACGTCTGCTCCTCCACCGCGGCGGCAAGCACGTTGGGTGCCACGAGGCGCTGAGAGGCAGCCCTGAGCCGACCCGGTCCGTTCCCGGGTGGGCTCGGGCATAAAAGGGCGGAAATAGACGAGGGGCATCCTGGATTAGAAGGGGAGAATATCGCTGAGCCGGCGGTCCGAGAATCGGCTGCTTGCCCGTCCCCGTAGTGGTTTGTCGAAACAATTGCTATCTTTCAGTTGACGGGCGCGTGTTCGCTATTACCTGGAGGACTGATCACCACAGAGAGTGGCGGATTAGCTGCGCAGAGCGGTTAAAACGCCACTTCCGCGTTTCTACGCGCATGCGTTATACCGCTTGCCGGCCTAAGCAGCGGGCAGCGGCAGTTCCGCGCATTGGCCACGAGGTGGCAGCAGAGACCGCGGAAAGAACTTTTCTGACGGATTGCCGGGGACCCGCGGCGCAGTCCCTGGCGATTCGTTCTCTCTGTGTCTCGTAATGACGGGGGCAGAACACGAAGTTAGAAGTGGAGGGTGTGTGGGGGGAAAGACGAAGAAAAAAGAGGGAAACTTCTCCAAACCCAGGAGAGCTGTGCTAAGTGCTTATAAATAGCTGTAAAAAAAGAGGTTTTTTTTTTTCCTTTTGCCAGCATCCGTTGCATCTTTTCTAAATGTTCGCATTACCAAAGTGTAACTGCCCAGCAAATTTAATGATAACGAAATTAAAGCCCGTTGGCAGAAAGCACAGGGCCGTATTAATGTTCACGCAGCTTCTGTCTTCTTTATACTTTAATGTATTTTTTTCCAAGGGCCTTTCTTCAACTCCAAGTTTCATTTTTGGCTTTTTATGACCCCACACATCAACCCCGTGTCCCCACATGTCCCCTCATGTCTCCTCACCTCCCCCCACACTACCTGTCCCCCTTCGCTCCGTGCCCATGTCACCGTGGGGTTGAGGGCAGGGTCAGGGATGCCTGTGGGGTGCGTGGAGTCCTGGGAGAAGTTGATGGCTGTGCGCAGTGGGGTGATGGTGTCCTCCGCACACGGCTGTGACAGTGGGGTGGGGGTAGCGCCCCACAGGTGGGGGTCATTGCCCCCAGAATGGGGCTTGTGCCCCACACACGTGGGCCGCTTGTATGGGGAGTGCATTCTGGAGATGATCTGTCTTTTCTCCAAATCTGCAGTGACTTCAGCAATCCCCTGTCGTGCCGCAACAGAAATGGGGTCCTGCAGTACGTCAGTGATCTCTGACTCGAGGAGTGCAGGGGCTGCACGAAGTACGCACTCTACAGCCTCCCGACTTCTTTGGGGTTTGGGATCGATGTTTGAGCCAAAGGGCTTCACGCTGCCATGCGGGCAGGTGCCAGGTTCACCCACTGAGGAACCAAATCCTAAAATAATTTCACAATGGTCTTTAATTGCTGTGCAAGTAGATGACACAGATTTCTCACTGGGGAGCCAAAGCTGACCCTGGCAGTTTGGCAGACAGCACTCGCTCCATTCACACCGGTAGTCTCAGCCCTTTTGTTGCACATGCAGCTTCTCAGCATCTTGCTGTATCAGTATAGAAATCTGTGCTCCCCTATTTATTAGAAATGCCACCAATTGCCATTGAGGACAGACTGGAATCAAAACATGTGGACCATCCTAGCTTGTCCATCGATAACCCCCTCCCTCCCCCCTTGCCCAATTGGCTGCCAGTCATTACTTCATTACTTTTTTTTTTTTTTTTTTTTCATGCTTTTATGGGAACTTTGAGATCACAGCCTGAAGCAGTGACGGAGCACCTGGTGAGGGGTGTAGCCCTGCAAGCACAGGTGGAAGCAATGCACCTAGAGAACCAGATGAGGCTGAGCCTGGCTCCAGCCCCTCCCTCTCCTCATTTAAGGGCTGGCAGCCCCAAAGGCAGGGTTTCTTCCTGGAGACTGCCTCCTGTGGATTGTTGGGTGAGCTCTGGTTCTTGGAAAGAGGTAAGTGATCCTTTCTTTTTTGCAGGGTTTTGGCTTCTGCCTTTCTGTGGGGATCCTAAGTTGGTTTAGAGTAGCTATGTCCGCTATGCCTCTCCTTATGATGCCTTCCAATTGTTCTCTGAGGGGAGTGAAGGGGTTATCTGCTTTTCTCTGAATTGGTAATGAAGAGACTGACGTTCATTCCTCTCTTTTACTCTTATCTCATGTCTGGAATGCTTCAATCAGCCCCAAGGTAATGCTGGTTGGCTGACTGAGCATTGCAACTCTGGAAACGCCTGGAGCTAATGTGCTTTTCTGTAAAGAGATTCTGCATTCTCCAGGTTTCCTTTGCAACTCTTTTCAAGCCCAGTACCTTCTTGTGAAGTCTCCGTTCCTCTTTCATGACTCTCATTGCACAATCATCGACCTGGGACTCCAAACTACCACACTGTCCCAACCTATTTTATGACACGTTCCCTCTGTGTCCTACTTGTGTCTTTGTGTTCTCCCTGTGTCCTCTGCCCCTGTCCCCTCTGTGTCTCCTCTGCCACGGATTAATTCCGCCCATGCTGAGTATTGTTTAAGGGCGCGTATTTAAATTATGCTCCGTGTCTCTTTGGATCCCGTTCTGTTTTGCAGCTCGATGGGGTTTAAGGGTTTCTGGGGCTCCTCTAGTTAGTGGTTTAAGCACTGTGAAATCTGTGGAGCAGATAATGGAACGCCATGAATCCCTTGTTCATGCATCGCTTGTATGCAGGTGGGTTTGGTGATGGCTGTGGGACGCTCACTTAGAGATGGAATGGGGGTCACAAGGGGCTCGCCTTGCTCCCTGGGGTTTATTCTTCCAGCCCAATAAGCTACGTGGCTGGTGATAGAGTGAGGTGCGTGTATCAGGCTGGGACCTGAGCTTAAGAAAAGCCCCAGCCCCAGTGGCCGTTTTCTTCATCCTCGCTTAGTGTAATGCAGTCTCCACTACTTGAGCATACTGAACACGAGTATTCTGTTCCTGTTTTGTCTGGTTCTCTCCTAGACCTCCCTTACAGATTTGTCAGTAGTAACAGATGTCAGGGCACAGTTCTCAGAGCACGTTGTGGCCGACCACCCCAGGGTCCTAGGGTTCTTTCTGTTTTTATGGCAGATCCGGCTTCGTCTTTCTAGGAAACAAAGGATTGTCTTCTACTGGACCACTTTGTCTGGATCACCCCAGATATCTCCATCCCAATTGTCAGGGGATGCTGTTAGTTTCCTAGTCTGTATGATACCCAACCTCCCCACCCCTCTTCCTTCCATCCCCTGGCCCCCATTCAATAGCTAGCTCTGCCGCTGTGGGACCCACCAGTGTGATGAAGCAGTACCTCTGGTGTGCTGAATACTGGGACTGGCACAGAGAGGCTCTATGGCTGATGTGAATCTTCCCGACTGGACTACTTGGTGAGTTTCCCCGGAGCTGTTGAGCACACAGGCTTCCCCACCTACCCTGGTTGCTCACCATGCCATCGATGTCCTTTGTGGACATGGCTTCAGGTATCATACCAGAGACTCCTTAGAGTCGGAAGCGACCATTTATGATGATCTAGTCCGACTCACCCACAATGAACAGGGACATTCACAGCTAGATCAGGTTGCCCTGCGTGTCACCTTGGAAGGGACAGGGCATCCACCGCATCTCTGGGCAACCTGGTCCACTGCGCAGAGTCACAGAATGTCCCGGGTCGGAAGGGACCTCGAGGATCGTGGATCTCCAACCCCCCCCCCTGCCACATGCAGGACCACCAACCTCCCCATTTCATACTAGACCGGGCTGCCCAGGGCCCCATCCAACCTGGCCTTGAACACCTCCAGGGATGGACGGGGCATCCACAGCCTCTCTGGGCAGCTGTTCCAGCACCTCACCGCTCTCTCTGTGGAGAACTTCCCCCTGCCATCCAACCTAAATCTTCCCTTCCCCAGCTTAAAACGTTTCCCCTTGTCCCTTGCTATGAAGGATGTTTTCCTTATATCTAACCTAAATTTTCCCTCCTTCTTTCCTTTAGCTCCCCTTTGGGTATCGAAAGGCTGTTACCAGGTCACCTCGGAGCCTTCACTTCTCCGGGCTGAACAGCCCCAGCTCTCTCAGCCTGTCCTCACAGGTGAGGTGTTTGATCCTTTGGTTCTTTTTTTTTTTTTTTTTTTTTTTCCTTGTGGCCGTCCTCTGTATGTGCTCCAACGGGTCCATGTCCCTTCTGCACTGAGGGCTCTTCATATGGACGCAGTACTCCAGGTGAGGCCTCTTCAGCACAGAGCAGAGGGGCAGGATCACCTCTTTTCACCTGCTGACCGCACGTCTTTTGGTGCAGCCCAGGATGTGGCTGGTTTTCCGGGCTGGGAGGGCACTTTGCTGGCTCGTGTACAGCTTGCCATCCACCAGCTCTTTTGGGACGGGCCTAGGCTCAGCCCTTTCATCCCCCAGCATGTATTGGTAGTGGGGGGTTCTCTTGTCCCAGGTGCAAGACACTGCGCCTGGATTTGTTGAAGCTGATGAGGTTTGTCTGTGCCCGCTGCTCAAGCCTCTCTGGGTCCCTCTGGTTGGCGTCCCATGTCACTGCTGGCGTGTCGCTGCTCCCCACAGCTTGGTGTTGTCAGCAAGGTTTCTGAGTTGTGGCTGATAAGACGACTGCCTGGAGTGAGTCAAGCATCCTTCAGCTTGAACCAGGTCCAAGTGTGCACAGCAAGAAAGACATGGCCTTCATCAAAAGACCACCAGATGACCCTGAGAGATACCTCGCATGTGTAAAAGAACTGAGACCTGAGGCTAGAAAAAATGTCAATCCTACTGGGGACTCGCTGTAATAACCCAGCCTTTTCTTGGACTTCCCCCAGACGGCGAGCTCAGGCTTTACAGGCTAGAGGTGGAGCTAACACAGAGACCTCTGGATTTTCAAAAAGGAACAAGAAGGCTGAGAATCGGGTGCTTTGTTTGACGTTTTCACTGGCTGTCCTACTTAAGGATTCTGCCTGTCCATAGGCACGTTTGGTTGGTTTGGCTGGAACTTAGGAGCCTGGTGCTTATGCCTTCGGTTCTTTGTGATACAGAGCTGCGCCCTTTGCTGCCCAGACCAAATGCACGTGTTGTTGGAAGAGATTACTCTATGCATTTTACTTTTTTTTCTTTAATGCTTTTAAAGAGTGAGAGTGGTATACGCCTTCAAGCAGGTAACATATGAAACTTGTTTGTTTGTTTGTTTTCCTTATGCATACCTCGCATTTCATATCAATTCTCCCTTTGGGTCAAAAGTAGACCAAATCCTTGAAACCGTGCCTGGGAATCCCACTGATATTGAAACAGTTCAGCAGTGGTGCCCATGGTCAGAACGCCCTGCGGCGGCAGATCCTGGCATTGACTGTGAATGGAAGAACTGACAACAAATCGCTCGATATCAAAATTGACCCGGTGGATATTTACAAGCGCCGGGAGACCCAGACGGGATCTCAGAGTTGCATGGCCAGGTACAGAAGTTGTTTTACTGGTGGTTTTTTTGTTTGTTTTCTTTTGCAACGTTAAGGATTGTTAATCATTCCTCGCCATCCTTGGCTTCACTGCGCCCTCCTGTCCAATTGACACCAGCTTTTTCATCACCTCAGTTGCCTTCAAAAAAAAAAAAAAAAGCATGACAAAATCAATTTGATGATGACGTTATTTATTTATTTACCGATATTCTTAAGCACTTAGCAGAGTTTTGCTGGGCATAGAGAAGTTTTCCTTGTTTTTCTTCGTCTTGTTCCAACTGACGTAATTCTCTCCTCCCTCAACCCCGACCTAACTGCGTTTTTCCTCTGCCCTCACGAGAGAGAAGGAGCGGAGCGCCAGAAGCTGCGGCGCGGCTCCGCGTCAGTCCAGTCGGAGCTGTTGTTTCCGCGGTCTCTGGTGCCCCCTCGTGGCCAATCGGTGGAATTGCGGCCGCGTATGTTCGGTGCCGCAGGCAGCAGTACGCATGCGCGCAGGCACGCGGAAGTGGCGTACGTACGTTCTCATCGCTCTGCGCAGCGAATCTGCCGAGCTTTGTTAGGGTTAGTCCTCCAGGCAACAGCACGCATGCGCCAGAGAACTCATAAATAGCTTTCAAATCTACCAAGCCCTGAGATGCAGTCGAGCAGTCAATTCCTGCTGGCTCAGCAACGGTTTTCTCTCTTGCTGTCGGAAGTGCTCCTTGTCTATTTCCTCCGACGGTCTGACGCTCGAGCCTGCCTCGGGAACAGGCACATGCGTAGTGCGGTGCGGAGGGTGGCGCTTGCGCAGTGCAGCGTCTAGGCTTGGGCACGCGTAGTGCTCTGCCGAGAGGGGCGCATGCGTAGCGCCGAGCCGCTACCGGCACATGCGCACTGCAGTGCCCGGGCTCGCGCGTGCGCGTTGCTCTCCCGAGGCTCGCTGGTCGCGGGTTGCTGCCGCGTCGGTGCTGCTGCACGCCAGTACCGCGACCGCGACTCTCCGAGCTGCTCGCGTTCCACTGCCGCTGGGAGGGCTTTTAAACGGCTGGGGGACGGTGCAGGGCTGGGGGTGGAAAGGGACTTTGCTGGTTCACCGGGGCGGAGAGGAAGTTGGATGCCACGAGGCGCTGAGGGGCAGCTGTGAGCCCAACCGGTCCGCTTCCGCGTGGGCTTGGGCATAAAAGGGCGGAAATAGACGAGGGGCATCCTGGATTAGAAGGGGGAGAATATCGCTGGGCCGGCGGCCCGGGAATCGACTGCTTGCCCGTCCCCGTCGTGGTCTGTCGAAACAATTGCTGTCTTTAAGTGGACGGGCGCACGGTCGCTATTAGCTGGAGGACTGATCACCATAGAGAGCGGCGCATTAGCTGCGCAGAGCGGTTAAAACGCCACTTCCGCATTTGTACGCGCATGCGTTGTGCTGCTTGCGGGACGCGGCGACAGACAGCGGCAGTTCCGCGCATGGGCCACGAGGTGGCAGCAAAGACCGCGGAAAGAACTTTTCTGACGGGATCGGCCCGCGTTTTTCTCCCCTGGCGACCCGTTCTCTCTGTCTTGTGATGGCGGGAGAAGAGCGCGAAGTTGGAAGCGGGGGCGTTGTGGGGGGAAAGACGAAGAAAAAAAGAGAGAGACTACCCCAAACCCAGGCAAGCTCTGCTAAGTGCTTATAAGTAGCTGTGAAAAAATAAGTTCTTTTTTTTTTTTTTTTTTTCTTTTTGCCAGCATCTGTTGCATTGTTTCTAAATGTTCACAGACCAAAATGCAACTGCCCGGCAAATTTAATGATAACGAAATTAAAGCCCATTGGCAGAAAGCGCGGGGCCATATTAATGTTCACTCAGCCTCTGTCTTGTTCCTACTTTTAATGTATTTTTCCCTTTCTTCAACTCCAGGTTTCATTTTTGGCTTTTTATTCTTTTTTATGCCCTAAAATTTAGGCCCCAGCAGGTCTACGCAGGCAGTCACAGCACAGAGTTGCTGTTTTGAGATTAGTGTGGACCATTACAGCGTTTCCACAAAGACTAACGAAAACTGCAGTTCTCCACCTAAGTTTGCAGATGGAAAAAATTAATTCACCTGCATAGAACGAATCGATGCGTCACAGCTGCCATCGGCAAGATGGCCCGAGAGCTGTGCGGGTCTATCAGGCTCAGCTGCAGCTTTTCATCTTTTCAGCTGCCCTTCTCTGGTCCTCCTGCAGCTGGACAGATAGCCCACAAGGGCACGGGGTATACGCAGGCCCTCCCCAGCCAGCTGCGGCAGGCGCTCCTTTTTTGAGGATTACTTGTTCACATACCCAGTTTCCAGCTCATTCCCTTTGGAAAGCTTTTCTTGCGCTCCATGTTACTAGCGCACAATAGAAGTTAAGCCAGTTAAGCCTCTCTCAAGCCCAAGGAGTCCAATGTGCAAGTGTTTTTTGTTTGGGTCTGTCTGTTTTTTTTCCGGGTGTAGGGGGCAGGGGGTGGGCATTTGAGATAGCTGAGCTGTGTGAAAAAAGTCAGTGTCAGAAAGGCCTCTCTCTGATGCCAATGAATATGTCGTTTCCTAAAGCCTGGTCAGTCTTCTCTGCTGGTTGCAGAGAGTTGAGCTATTACGTATGGCCAAGACGAAAGTGTAATCAGTGAAATAGGTGGAGTTGCTCCTTCTGGTAATTTAATGCCTCACCGTGGTATAGGGCGGATGAATGCTGGCTTTGTACCAAAGCACTTGGTAACCCTGAGATTCAAACCTTAATGCTTTCCAGCAAATTTATATTTTCAGGTAGCGCCGCAGAGATGCGGTGACTATTGTTCACGTATTTTCACGTGTCACTGATTACATGGGTTTTCGAAACAGGCACAGCAGAAAACTATTCTCATTGACCGGAATGATTTCTAGTAGGATTCTGTTGTTTTTGCCTCTGGGCCTTGTGTTAAAATAGTAATTTCTGGGGGCTGGCAGGTGCTATCAATATCAGAGATGGGCAAATAAGGCATAAATCTGTGTCCTATAGTAAGTTGGATATGAGCGAGCCGGGTACTTTATTATGGGAAATTGTAAAGCTGTTTTTCTAGGAATGGTGCAGCTGTGTCTCAGTTGTGTGCGCAGTTGGTGTCTAGACTAAAGGAGACTTGTTAAGCGCTCTGCTGACACGTAGGGATGGATGGAAAATTACAAGAGGGAGCTTGAGCATGTATGTATAGAATGTAAGGACCTGCAGTTAAGGATTTGGATTGGCACCTGAGTCCGTGCCTTCAGATGATGCAAGCGCTATGCCTTATCACCCAGTGGAAACGGTCAAAGAGCTGCTTTGGGACAGAATGTTTATATTGCTCAGGAAGTGTGGCCTTCCAAGGTACTTCAGGTATCCCGAAGAACAGAAGCAAGCAGTAATGATTCCTTTCTCTCTCGATTCCAATACTTGTAGGTAGTGCGCTTGAGAAAGACTTTGGAGGCTTTCCTCAGCCTCTTGCTTTCCTCATACCTTTACAAAAGCGGACTGCCAGAAAACAAGAAGACTTCACACGTGCGTTTTGAGTTTGGTTATTTTATGGTGTTTTTTAATTTTTTTTAGATTTTTTTCAGTCCAAATGTAGTAAATTCCCAGTCATACAAGTGATAAATTTTCAAGGTCTTTGTGCCGATGGACCATGCTTCAGTTGAACATCAAGTGGAGCAGGAGGTATTCTTCATCTATGTGGATGAAAATATGGAATCTTGATGGGATGCTGCCGTATTATGGAGAGGAATCTCCGCATCCCCCAGGCTCAGCCAATACACGGACACAGATTTCTGGATGGTGACCATCACTTTCTGCCACCGCTCCTGCTGCCTAGTTGCTCGTCATCGTCGGTATCCAGCAGGAGATCACGAAGCTGTGGAGGCACAGTCGTATCCAGGTCATCATCTGAAACTTCTTCCACCAGATTGGAAGGGACCAGTCCTCTTGTGCCATCCGTCAGCTCTCCCAGAAACCAGCCATCTTCATCTACGTCTCCGAAGATGTAAAGGTATTGTCCAGCAGTCAGTGGAAGCTCGTTTTCTGGGTCCTCATTAGGGCCCTCAAAAGGATTGTAGCTGTGACGAGCTATGAATCTTCGAATTAGTGCTGGTGATCGTCTGCGAGAATGCAGGCTGCAGCTTGCCATCAGCCACCCTCCCGACTTCTCCAGCCATTCCTGTTCTGGATTTCCGTGCGGCTCCAGCTTTTTCCCACTCTCCTTTTCCAAATGCTGCCCCTGCAGCTGGTTGGCTTCCTCTGCCTTTTCTGGGGCCCCTCTGGATGTGGAAGAGGCCTCCTTGAGCTGCCGGACTGTTTCCCGCAGCTGCTTGGTAAGGAGGCTGAGCGTATGCGTCTTGTCCTTGAGCCGCTCCACCTCCTCCCTCATCTGCTGAGAGCTTCTGCTCCTCAGCAGGCAGTTCTCCTCTCCAAGGAGGCTGCATTGTCTCTGCAAGTCCTTCAGTGCCCTCAGCAGATGGGCACTCTGCTCCCGCAGCTCCCTGTGCTCAGGTGGGCAGGCCTGTTGTTGCTCTGCAGCCTGAACACCCGCTTCTGCTACAGCCCGACGGCAGGCTGGCCTTTGCCGTGTGCGCGGCCCAGCGGCTGCAGCCCTGGCCCCGTTGCAGGAGGCGGGCGGCTGCCCCTGTCCGTGCTCCAGGATGTAATGCAGGAAGCGTCTCCTCTGCTCCTGCAGTTCGCGCTGGAGGCGCAGGACGTGGGCGGCCTGCTCTGCACAGGGCTTCCTGCAGAGCTGCCGCTGGACTTCCTGCTGCAGTCTGTGGGCCTCTCTGCTGCTCTCGCCACTCAGCAGCTCCTTTGCTAGCTGCCGCAGCAGATCCCGTACCTGGCGGTTGGCGTTGTTGCACCGCTGCTGCAGCCGCTCCTGCGTCTGGCGGAGCTGGGCCTCCTTCATCTGCAGCAGTTGGCGGATGTCCGCCTCCCGCTGCCTCTGGCTCTGCTCCCGCAGGCGCTGCAGCTTTGACGCCCGCTGTCGCTCCCAGTTGGAGCGCAGTCGGTCGGCCAGGAGCTGCCGCTCCCGCTCTGCCGCCTCCTGCAGCTCACGTCTCTCGACGGCCCGGCGGCGCTGCATCTCCTGGGAGCGGAGCCGCTCGCCCTCCAGCTGGGCCCGCAGCGCCTCCAGCTCCCGCCTGTGCTCCTCCCGCTGTGCGGGGCAGGCAGGGGGCTGGGCCGGGCCCCGGCGCAGAGAGGGCTGGCAGCACTTTGCCTGTCTCTGCGGCATGGTCGCAGGGACCTGAAGAGACCCTCAGCCTCCAAAAGCTGTGGCCGAAGGCCGCTGAAAGCTACTCTCCTTCCTGGGGCCTGCAAGGACAGCTGCCCCTGGCCCCGTAGCGCCCACTGCCTCTCGTCCCTGTCGCAAGGGTGTGCAGACAGTGAATGCCGTGGGGGGGTGCGCCCACAGTCTTCTATGCTGTGTGCCTGCCTGGCACGTAATGGAGGGTGGGGCAGCGGCCTGCAGTGCTATTGGGCAGTGCAGCCTTCCGGCCTAACTCACAATGAAGGGAGGGTGGGGCTATAGGGCGGGGCGGCCTTCTGGCCCCAGCTCAAAATGGAGGCTGAGGCACGGTGGCTTCAAGCTGCGTTGGGTGGCAGAGACGTCGCGGTGTTGGACAGAACTGCCTTCCGCAGCACTGGGCTGTGTGCATGACCTTTTGTGGTGCTGGAATATGTGGACTTCTCTGGCACTGGAGAAGAAAAGCAGGATGCCATCCAACTCATTGTGATTTCCATTTCGATTCCCGTAAAGGAACTATCTCACCATACCTACCAGCCAGTTAAAGGAAGCTAGTTGCAGGCGTACTCTGCTTAAGGAGCTGCTGGGGCAGATGGCCAGGCTGTCACGAGAAAGCAGCAGCCTGAGGTGCTCCTGGGAATCTCTGAGGGAGACGGATAGGAGGTGGTGTTGTGGGAATCAAATGTTGTTTCTGCATTAGAATTGGATAATATTTATATTTCGTGAACTCCGTTGTCATAGTTCTTTTGGGGAGTCCTTCTACTTAACTTGGGGAAGATCTCAGATAGTTTGCATCACTTATCGTCTAGCCAAATCTTCCCAGGAATGCCCGCTCTGTATATAGGTGTATATATGTATATTTTGTCACACACATTGCAAGAATATCCTGCACGAGATCAAACCGGAGAAGGCTGGACCCTGTGTGGGGCTGGTGCTGCAGTCCAAAAACTGGGGTGGAAAGACACTGCTTTGAAGGGGTTGGGTATGCTCAGCCCTTTCATCCCCCAACATGTATTGCCCCAGCCCCAGCTCTCTCAGCCTGTCCTCACAGGTGAGGTGTTTGATCCGGAAGTGGTGCGCGCACGGTCCTGCTCCTCTGCGCAGGCACCCCGCCGATCTGCGTTATGCTCGGTCCTCCGGGAAGTAGTGCGCATGCGCCGTCCAGCTTTCCAATAGCATCCATTTCTTCGAAGCCCTGAGATGCAGGTGAGCAGGCAATACTTGGACCGCCGGCTCCGCGACACTATTCTCTCTTTTCCAATCCAGAATGCTCCTTGTCTATTTCCTCGGGCGGTTTTATGCCCCGGTCTGCTTCCAGAACGTACTGTCTAGGCGGACCGTGCACCCGCCGCTTGCGCAATGAGGCGACGAAAAAAGCGAACGCGTAGGTGCGTGCCCGAAAACGAGCGTACGCCGTAATCCGCGCGCGAGAAGCGCATGCGCAGTGCCGTGCCAAGGCGGCCGCACGCGCAGTTCGGTGACATGCTTGCCGCATGCGCACTGCAAACGATGGCGCATGCGTTTTGCGGCCGTGAGGAGAGCATGCGCATCGCGGTGCCGAGACTCGCGCATGCGCAGAGCGGTGCGAACGGTCGCGCATGCCCAATGCGCTCTTGCAGCTGGCGCGTGCGCAGAGCACTTGGCACATGCGCATTGCGGGGCACAGACAGGCGCATGCGCCGTGGCGGGCAGAATCCGGCGCATGCCCCGTTCGGAGCAGAATCCAGTGCGCGCGTAGTGGTGTGTGGTTTTTTTTTTTTTTTTTTTTAAACCACTGGCGCATGCGTTGTGCTTTCTCATGAACCGCGCGTCCGTACTCCGTGCTGTTGTCTCGAGAACCGCGCCTGCGTAGTGCGGTGCCTAGAGAGACTGCCGCGTGCGCAGTGCCTAGATTCGCACGTGCGCGTTGCTCTCGCGAGACTTGCTTTTCCAGGAACGCTGCGGTGCAGAGCTGGGGCTGGAACGGGACGTCTGCTCCTCCACCGCGGCGGCAAGCACGTTGGGTGCCACGAGGCGCTGAGAGGCAGCCCTGAGCCGACCCGGTCCGTTCCCGGGTGGGCTCGGGCATAAAAGGGCGGAAATAGACGAGGGGCATCCTGGATTAGAAGGGGAGAATATCGCTGAGCCGGCGGTCCGAGAATCGGCTGCTTGCCCGTCCCCGTAGTGGTTTGTCGAAACAATTGCTATCTTTCAGTTGACGGGCGCGTGTTCGCTATTACCTGGAGGACTGATCACCACAGAGAGTGGCGGATTAGCTGCGCAGAGCGGTTAAAACGCCACTTCCGCGTTTCTACGCGCATGCGTTATACCGCTTGCCGGCCTAAGCAGCGGGCAGCGGCAGTTCCGCGCATTGGCCACGAGGTGGCAGCAGAGACCGCGGAAAGAACTTTTCTGACGGATTGCCGGGGACCCGCGGCGCAGTCCCTGGCGATTCGTTCTCTCTGTGTCTCGTAATGACGGGGGCAGAACACGAAGTTAGAAGTGGAGGGTGTGTGGGGGGAAAGACGAAGAAAAAAGAGGGAAACTTCTCCAAACCCAGGAGAGCTGTGCTAAGTGCTTATAAATAGCTGTAAAAAAAGAGGTTTTTTTTTTTCCTTTTGCCAGCATCCGTTGCATCTTTTCTAAATGTTCGCATTACCAAAGTGTAACTGCCCAGCAAATTTAATGATAACGAAATTAAAGCCCGTTGGCAGAAAGCACAGGGCCGTATTAATGTTCACGCAGCTTCTGTCTTCTTTATACTTTAATGTATTTTTTTCCAAGGGCCTTTCTTCAACTCCAAGTTTCATTTTTGGCTTTTTATGACCCCACACATCAACCCCGTGTCCCCACATGTCCCCTCATGTCTCCTCACCTCCCCCCACACTACCTGTCCCCCTTCGCTCCGTGCCCATGTCACCGTGGGGTTGAGGGCAGGGTCAGGGATGCCTGTGGGGTGCGTGGAGTCCTGGGAGAAGTTGATGGCTGTGCGCAGTGGGGTGATGGTGTCCTCCGCACACGGCTGTGACAGTGGGGTGGGGGTAGCGCCCCACAGGTGGGGGTCATTGCCCCCAGAATGGGGCTTGTGCCCCACACACGTGGGCCGCTTGTATGGGGAGTGCATTCTGGAGATGATCTGTCTTTTCTCCAAATCTGCAGTGACTTCAGCAATCCCCTGTCGTGCCGCAACAGAAATGGGGTCCTGCAGTACGTCAGTGATCTCTGACTCGAGGAGTGCAGGGGCTGCACGAAGTACGCACTCTACAGCCTCCCGACTTCTTTGGGGTTTGGGATCGATGTTTGAGCCAAAGGGCTTCACGCTGCCATGCGGGCAGGTGCCAGGTTCACCCACTGAGGAACCAAATCCTAAAATAATTTCACAATGGTCTTTAATTGCTGTGCAAGTAGATGACACAGATTTCTCACTGGGGAGCCAAAGCTGACCCTGGCAGTTTGGCAGACAGCACTCGCTCCATTCACACCGGTAGTCTCAGCCCTTTTGTTGCACATGCAGCTTCTCAGCATCTTGCTGTATCAGTATAGAAATCTGTGCTCCCCTATTTATTAGAAATGCCACCAATTGCCATTGAGGACAGACTGGAATCAAAACATGTGGACCATCCTAGCTTGTCCATCGATAACCCCCTCCCTCCCCCCTTGCCCAATTGGCTGCCAGTCATTACTTCATTACTTTTTTTTTTTTTTTTTTTCATGCTTTTATGGGAACTTTGAGATCACAGCCTGAAGCAGTGACGGAGCACCTGGTGAGGGGTGTAGCCCTGCAAGCACAGGTGGAAGCAATGCACCTAGAGAACCAGATGAGGCTGAGCCTGGCTCCAGCCCCTCCCTCTCCTCATTTAAGGGCTGGCAGCCCCAAAGGCAGGGTTTCTTCCTGGAGACTGCCTCCTGTGGATTGTTGGGTGAGCTCTGGTTCTTGGAAAGAGGTAAGTGATCCTTTCTTTTTTGCAGGGTTTTGGCTTCTGCCTTTCTGTGGGGATCCTAAGTTGGTTTAGAGTAGCTATGTCCGCTATGCCTCTCCTTATGATGCCTTCCAATTGTTCTCTGAGGGGAGTGAAGGGGTTATCTGCTTTTCTCTGAATTGGTAATGAAGAGACTGACGTTCATTCCTCTCTTTTACTCTTATCTCATGTCTGGAATGCTTCAATCAGCCCCAAGGTAATGCTGGTTGGCTGACTGAGCATTGCAACTCTGGAAACGCCTGGAGCTAATGTGCTTTTCTGTAAAGAGATTCTGCATTCTCCAGGTTTCCTTTGCAACTCTTTTCAAGCCCAGTACCTTCTTGTGAAGTCTCCGTTCCTCTTTCATGACTCTCATTGCACAATCATCGACCTGGGACTCCAAACTACCACACTGTCCCAACCTATTTTATGACACGTTCCCTCTGTGTCCTACTTGTGTCTTTGTGTTCTCCCTGTGTCCTCTGCCCCTGTCCCCTCTGTGTCTCCTCTGCCACGGATTAATTCCGCCCATGCTGAGTATTGTTTAAGGGCGCGTATTTAAATTATGCTCCGTGTCTCTTTGGATCCCGTTCTGTTTTGCAGCTCGATGGGGTTTAAGGGTTTCTGGGGCTCCTCTAGTTAGTGGTTTAAGCACTGTGAAATCTGTGGAGCAGATAATGGAACGCCATGAATCCCTTGTTCATGCATCGCTTGTATGCAGGTGGGTTTGGTGATGGCTGTGGGACGCTCACTTAGAGATGGAATGGGGGTCACAAGGGGCTCGCCTTGCTCCCTGGGGTTTATTCTTCCAGCCCAATAAGCTACGTGGCTGGTGATAGAGTGAGGTGCGTGTATCAGGCTGGGACCTGAGCTTAAGAAAAGCCCCAGCCCCAGTGGCCGTTTTCTTCATCCTCGCTTAGTGTAATGCAGTCTCCACTACTTGAGCATACTGAACACGAGTATTCTGTTCCTGTTTTGTCTGGTTCTCTCCTAGACCTCCCTTACAGATTTGTCAGTAGTAACAGATGTCAGGGCACAGTTCTCAGAGCACGTTGTGGCCGACCACCCCAGGGTCCTAGGGTTCTTTCTGTTTTTATGGCAGATCCGGCTTCGTCTTTCTAGGAAACAAAGGATTGTCTTCTACTGGACCACTTTGTCTGGATCACCCCAGATATCTCCATCCCAATTGTCAGGGGATGCTGTTAGTTTCCTAGTCTGTATGATACCCAACCTCCCCACCCCTCTTCCTTCCATCCCCTGGCCCCCATTCAATAGCTAGCTCTGCCGCTGTGGGACCCACCAGTGTGATGAAGCAGTACCTCTGGTGTGCTGAATACTGGGACTGGCACAGAGAGGCTCTATGGCTGATGTGAATCTTCCCGACTGGACTACTTGGTGAGTTTCCCCGGAGCTGTTGAGCACACAGGCTTCCCCACCTACCCTGGTTGCTCACCATGCCATCGATGTCCTTTGTGGACATGGCTTCAGGTATCATACCAGAGACTCCTTAGAGTTGGAAGCGACCATTTATGATGATCTAGTCCGACTCACCCACAATGAACAGGGACATTCACAGCTAGATCAGGTTGCCCTGCGTGTCACCTTGGAAGGGACAGGGCATCCACCGCATCTCTGGGCAACCTGGTCCACTGCGCAGAGTCACAGAATGTCCCGGGTCGGAAGGGACCTCGAGGATCGTGGATCTCCAACCCCCCCCCCTGCCACATGCAGGACCACCAACCTCCCCATTTCATACTAGACCGGGCTGCCCAGGGCCCCATCCAACCTGGCCTTGAACACCTCCAGGGATGGACGGGGCATCCACAGCCTCTCTGGGCAGCTGTTCCAGCACCTCACCGCTCTCTCTGTGGAGAACTTCCCCCTGCCATCCAACCTAAATCTTCCCTTCCCCAGCTTAAAACGTTTCCCCTTGTCCCTTGCTATGAAGGATATTTTCCTTATATCTAACCTAAATTTTCCCTCCTTCTTTCCTTTAGCTCCCCTTTGGGTATCGAAAGGCTGTTACCAGGTCACCTCGGAGCCTTCACTTCTCCGGGCTGAACAGCCCCAGCTCTCTCAGCCTGTCCTCACAGGTGAGGTGTTTGATCCTTTGGTTCTTTTTTTTTTTTTTTTTTTTTTTCCTTGTGGCCGTCCTCTGTATGTGCTCCAACGGGTCCATGTCCCTTCTGCACTGAGGGCTCTTCATATGGACGCAGTACTCCAGGTGAGGCCTCTTCAGCACAGAGCAGAGGGGCAGGATCACCTCTTTTCACCTGCTGACCGCATGTCTTTTGGTGCAGCCCAGGATGTGGCTGGTTTTCCGGGCTGGGAGGGCACTTTGCTGGCTCGTGTACAGCTTGCCATCCACCAGCTCTTTTGGGACGGGCCTAGGCTCAGCCCTTTCATCCCCCAGCATGTATTGGTAGTGGGGGGTTCTCTTGTCCCAGGTGCAAGACACTGCGCCTGGATTTGTTGAAGCTGATGAGGTTTGTCTGTGCCCGCTGCTCAAGCCTCTCTGGGTCCCTCTGGTTGGCGTCCCATGTCACTGCTGGCGTGTCGCTGCTCCCCACAGCTTGGTGTTGTCAGCAAGGTTTCTGAGTTGTGGCTGATAAGACGACTGCCTGGAGTGAGTCAAGCATCCTTCAGCTTGAACCAGGTCCAAGTGTGCACAGCAAGAAAGACATGGCCTTCATCAAAAGACCACCAGATGACCCTGAGAGATACCTCGCATGTGTAAAAGAACTGAGACCTGAGGCTAGAAAAAATGTCAATCCTACTGGGGACTCGCTGTAATAACCCAGCCTTTTCTTGGACTTCCCCCAGACGGCGAGCTCGGGCTTTACAGGCTAGAGGTGGAGCTAACACAGAGACCTCTGGATTTTCAAAAAGGAACAAGAAGGCTGAGAATCGGGTGCTTTGTTTGACGTTTTCACTGGCTGTCCTACTTAAGGATTCTGCCTGTCCATAGGCACGTTTGGTTGGTTTGGCTGGAACTTAGGAGCCTGGTGCTTATGCCTTCGGTTCTTTGTGATACAGAGCTGCGCCCTTTGCTGCCCAGACCAAATGCACGTGTTGTTGGAAGAGATTACTCTATGCATTTTACTTTTTTTTCTTTAATGCTTTTAAAGAGTGAGAGTGGTATACGCCTTCAAGCAGGTAACATATGAAACTTGTTTGTTTGTTTGTTTTCCTTATGCATACCTCGCATTTCATATCAATTCTCCCTTTGGGTCAAAAGTAGACCAAATCCTTGAAACCGTGCCTGGGAATCCCACTGATATTGAAACAGTTCAGCAGTGGTGCCCATGGTCAGAACGCCCTGCGGCGGCAGATCCTGGCATTGACTGTGAATGGAAGAACTGACAACAAATCGCTCGATATCAAAATTGACCCGGTGGATATTTACAAGCGCCGGGAGACCCAGACGGGATCTCAGAGTTGCATGGCCAGGTACAGAAGTTGTTTTACTGGTGGTTTTTTTGTTTGTTTTCTTTTGCAACGTTAAGGATTGTTAATCATTCCTCGCCATCCTTGGCTTCACTGCGCCCTCCTGTCCAATTGACACCAGCTTTTTCATCACCTCAGTTGCCTTCAAAAAAAAAAAAAAAGCATGACAAAATCAATTTGATGATGACGTTATTTATTTATTTACCGATATTCTTAAGCACTTAGCAGAGTTTTGCTGGGCATAGAGAAGTTTTCCTTGTTTTTCTTCGTCTTGTTCCAACTGACGTAATTCTCTCCTCCCTCAACCCCGACCTAACTGCGTTTTTCCTCTGCCCTCACGAGAGAGAAGGAGCGGAGCGCCAGAAGCTGCGGCGCGGCTCCGCGTCAGTCCAGTCGGAGCTGTTGTTTCCGCGGTCTCTGGTGCCCCCTCGTGGCCAATCGGTGGAATTGCGGCCGCGTATGTTCGGTGCCGCAGGCAGCAGTACGCATGCGCGCAGGCACGCGGAAGTGGCGTACGTACGTTCTCATCGCTCTGCGCAGCGAATCTGCCGAGCTTTGTTAGGGTTAGTCCTCCAGGCAACAGCACGCATGCGCCAGAGAACTCATAAATAGCTTTCAAATCTACCAAGCCCTGAGATGCAGTCGAGCAGTCAATTCCTGCTGGCTCAGCAACGGTTTTCTCTCTTGCTGTCGGAAGTGCTCCTTGTCTATTTCCTCCGACGGTCTGACGCTCGAGCCTGCCTCGGGAACAGGCACATGCGTAGTGCGGTGCGGAGGGTGGCGCTTGCGCAGTGCAGCGTCTAGGCTTGGGCACGCGTAGTGCTCTGCCGAGAGGGGCGCATGCGTAGCGCCGAGCCGCTACCGGCACATGCGCACTGCAGTGCCCGGGCTCGCGCGTGCGCGTTGCTCTCCCGAGGCTCGCTGGTCGCGGGTTGCTGCCGCGTCGGTGCTGCTGCACGCCAGTACCGCGACCGCGACTCTCCGAGCTGCTCGCGTTCCACTGCCGCTGGGAGGGCTTTTAAACGGCTGGGGGACGGTGCAGGGCTGGGGGTGGAAAGGGACTTTGCTGGTTCACCGGGGCGGAGAGGAAGTTGGATGCCACGAGGCGCTGAGGGGCAGCTGTGAGCCCAACCGGTCCGCTTCCGCGTGGGCTTGGGCATAAAAGGGCGGAAATAGACGAGGGGCATCCTGGATTAGAAGGGGGAGAATATCGCTGGGCCGGCGGCCCGGGAATCGACTGCTTGCCCGTCCCCGTCGTGGTCTGTCGAAACAATTGCTGTCTTTAAGTGGACGGGCGCACGGTCGCTATTAGCTGGAGGACTGATCACCATAGAGAGCGGCGCATTAGCTGCGCAGAGCGGTTAAAACGCCACTTCCGCATTTGTACGCGCATGCGTTGTGCTGCTTGCGGGACGCGGCGACAGACAGCGGCAGTTCCGCGCATGGGCCACGAGGTGGCAGCAAAGACCGCGGAAAGAACTTTTCTGACGGGATCGGCCCGCGTTTTTCTCCCCTGGCGACCCGTTCTCTCTGTCTTGTGATGGCGGGAGAAGAGCGCGAAGTTGGAAGCGGGGGCGTTGTGGGGGGAAAGACGAAGAAAAAAAGAGAGAGACTACCCCAAACCCAGGCAAGCTCTGCTAAGTGCTTATAAGTAGCTGTGAAAAAATAAGTTCTTTTTTTTTTTTTTTTTTCTTTTTGCCAGCATCTGTTGCATTGTTTCTAAATGTTCACAGACCAAAATGCAACTGCCCGGCAAATTTAATGATAACGAAATTAAAGCCCATTGGCAGAAAGCGCGGGGCCATATTAATGTTCACTCAGCCTCTGTCTTGTTCCTACTTTTAATGTATTTTTTCCCAAGGGCCTTTCTTCAACTCCAGGTTTCATTTTTGGCTTTTTATTCTTTTTTATGCCCTAAAATGGGTAGTGTTAGGCCCCAGCAGGTCTACGCAGGCAGTCACAGCACAGAGTTGCTGTTTTGAGATTAGTGTGGACCATTACAGCGTTTCCACAAAGACTAACGAAAACTGCAGTTCTCCACCTAAGTTTGCAGATGGAAAAAATTAATTCACCTGCATAGAACGAATCGATGCGTCACAGCTGCCATCGGCAAGATGGCCCGAGAGCTGTGCGGGTCTATCAGGCTCAGCTGCAGCTTTTCATCTTTTCAGCTGCCCTTCTCTGGTCCTCCTGCAGCTGGACAGATAGCCCACAAGGGCACGGGGTATACGCAGGCCCTCCCCAGCCAGCTGCGGCAGGCGCTCCTTTTTTGAGGATTACTTGTTCACATACCCAGTTTCCAGCTCATTCCCTTTGGAAAGCTTTTCTTGCGCTCCATGTTACTAGCGCACAATAGAAGTTAAGCCAGTTAAGCCTCTCTCAAGCCCAAGGAGTCCAATGTGCAAGTGTTTTTTGTTTGGGTCTGTCTGTTTTTTTTCCGGGTGTAGGGGGCAGGGGGTGGGCATTTGAGATAGCTGAGCTGTGTGAAAAAAGTCAGTGTCAGAAAGGCCTCTCTCTGATGCCAATGAATATGTCGTTTCCTAAAGCCTGGTCAGTCTTCTCTGCTGGTTGCAGAGAGTTGAGCTATTACGTATGGCCAAGACGAAAGTGTAATCAGTGAAATAGGTGGAGTTGCTCCTTCTGGTAATTTAATGCCTCACCGTGGTATAGGGCGGATGAATGCTGGCTTTGTACCAAAGCACTTGGTAACCCTGAGATTCAAACCTTAATGCTTTCCAGCAAATTTATATTTTCAGGTAGTGCCGCAGAGATGCGGTGACTATTGTTCACGTATTTTCACGTGTCACTGATTACATGGGTTTTCGAAACAGGCACAGCAGAAAACTATTCTCATTGACCGGAATGATTTCTAGTAGGATTCTGTTGTTTTTGCCTCTGGGCCTTGTGTTAAAATAGTAATTTCTGGGGGCTGGCAGGTGCTATCAATATCAGAGATGGGCAAATAAGGCATAAATCTGTGTCCTATAGTAAGTTGGATATGAGCGAGCCGGGTACTTTATTATGGGAAATTGTAAAGCTGTTTTTCTAGGAATGGTGCAGCTGTGTCTCAGTTGTGTGCGCAGTTGGTGTCTAGACTAAAGGAGACTTGTTAAGCGCTCTGCTGACACGTAGGGATGGATGGAAAATTACAAGAGGGAGCTTGAGCATGTATGTATAGAATGTAAGGACCTGCAGTTAAGGATTTGGATTGGCACCTGAGTCCGTGCCTTCAGATGATGCAAGCGCTATGCCTTATCACCCAGTGGAAACGGTCAAAGAGCTGCTTTGGGACAGAATGTTTATATTGCTCAGGAAGTGTGGCCTTCCAAGGTACTTCAGGTATCCCGAAGAACAGAAGCAAGCAGTAATGATTCCTTTCTCTCTCGATTCCAATACTTGTAGGTAGTGCGCTTGAGAAAGACTTTGGAGGCTTTCCTCAGCCTCTTGCTTTCCTCATACCTTTACAAAAGCGGACTGCCAGAAAACAAGAAGACTTCACACGTGCGTTTTGAGTTTGGTTATTTTATGGTGTTTTTTAATTTTTTTTAGATTTTTTTCAGTCCAAATGTAGTAAATTCCCAGTCATACAAGTGATAAATTTTCAAGGTCTTTGTGCCGATGGACCATGCTTCAGTTGAACATCAAGTGGAGCAGGAGGTATTCTTCATCTATGTGGATGAAAATATGGAATCTTGATGGGATGCTGCCGTATTATGGAGAGGAATCTCCGCATCCCCCAGGCTCAGCCAATACACGGACACAGATTTCTGGATGGTGACCATCACTTTCTGCCACCGCTCCTGCTGCCTAGTTGCTCGTCATCGTCGGTATCCAGCAGGAGATCACAAAGCTGTGGAGGCACAGTCGTATCCAGGTCATCATCTGAAACTTCTTCCACCAGATTGGAAGGGACCAGTCCTCTTGTGCCATCCGTCAGCTCTCCCAGAAACCAGCCATCTTCATCTACGTCTCCGAAGATGTAAAGGTATTGTCCAGCAGTCAGTGGAAGCTCGTTTTCTGGGTCCTCATTAGGGCCCTCAAAAGGATTGTAGCTGTGACGAGCTATGAATCTTCGAATTAGTGCTGGTGATCGTCTGCGAGAATGCAGGCTGCAGCTTGCCATCAGCCACCCTCCCGACTTCTCCAGCCATTCCTGTTCTGGATTTCCGTGCGGCTCCAGCTTTTTCCCACTCTCCTTTTCCAAATGCTGCCCCTGCAGCTGGTTGGCTTCCTCTGCCTTTTCTGGGGCCCCTCTGGATGTGGAAGAGGCCTCCTTGAGCTGCCGGACTGTTTCCCGCAGCTGCTTGGTAAGGAGGCTGAGCGTATGCGTCTTGTCCTTGAGCCGCTCCACCTCCTCCCTCATCTGCTGAGAGCTTCTGCTCCTCAGCAGGCAGTTCTCCTCTCCAAGGAGGCTGCATTGTCTCTGCAAGTCCTTCAGTGCCCTCAGCAGATGGGCACTCTGCTCCCGCAGCTCCCTGTGCTCAGGTGGGCAGGCCTGTTGTTGCTCTGCAGCCTGAACACCCGCTTCTGCTACAGCCCGACGGCAGGCTGGCCTTTGCCGTGTGCGCGGCCCAGCGGCTGCAGCCCTGGCCCCGTTGCAGGAGGCGGGCGGCTGCCCCTGTCCGTGCTCCAGGATGTAATGCAGGAAGCGTCTCCTCTGCTCCTGCAGTTCGCGCTGGAGGCGCAGGACGTGGGCGGCCTGCTCTGCACAGGGCTTCCTGCAGAGCTGCCGCTGGACTTCCTGCTGCAGTCTGTGGGCCTCTCTGCTGCTCTCGCCACTCAGCAGCTCCTTTGCTAGCTGCCGCAGCAGATCCCGTACCTGGCGGTTGGCGTTGTTGCACCGCTGCTGCAGCCGCTCCTGCGTCTGGCGGAGCTGGGCCTCCTTCATCTGCAGCAGTTGGCGGATGTCCGCCTCCCGCTGCCTCTGGCTCTGCTCCCGCAGGCGCTGCAGCTTTGACGCCCGCTGTCGCTCCCAGTTGGAGCGCAGTCGGTCGGCCAGGAGCTGCCGCTCCCGCTCTGCCGCCTCCTGCAGCTCACGTCTCTCGACGGCCCGGCGGCGCTGCATCTCCTGGGAGCGGAGCCGCTCGCCCTCCAGCTGGGCCCGCAGCGCCTCCAGCTCCCGCCTGTGCTCCTCCCGCTGTGCGGGGCAGGCAGGGGGCTGGGCCGGGCCCCGGCGCAGAGAGGGCTGGCAGCACTTTGCCTGTCTCTGCGGCATGGTCGCAGGGACCTGAAGAGACCCTCAGCCTCCAAAAGCTGTGGCCGAAGGCCGCTGAAAGCTACTCTCCTTCCTGGGGCCTGCAAGGACAGCTGCCCCTGGCCCCGTAGCGCCCACTGCCTCTCGTCCCTGTCGCAAGGGTGTGCAGACAGTGAATGCCGTGGGGGGGTGCGCCCACAGTCTTCTATGCTGTGTGCCTGCCTGGCACGTAATGGAGGGTGGGGCAGCGGCCTGCAGTGCTATTGGGCAGTGCAGCCTTCCGGCCTAACTCACAATGAAGGGAGGGTGGGGCTATAGGGCGGGGCGGCCTTCTGGCCCCAGCTCAAAATGGAGGCTGAGGCACGGTGGCTTCAAGCTGCGTTGGGTGGCAGAGACGTCGCGGTGTTGGACAGAACTGCCTTCCGCAGCACTGGGCTGTGTGCATGACCTTTTGTGGTGCTGGAATATGTGGACTTCTCTGGCACTGGAGAAGAAAAGCAGGATGCCATCCAACTCATTGTGATTTCCATTTCGATTCCCGTAAAGGAACTATCTCACCATACCTACCAGCCAGTTAAAGGAAGCTAGTTGCAGGCGTACTCTGCTTAAGGAGCTGCTGGGGCAGATGGCCAGGCTGTCACGAGAAAGCAGCAGCCTGAGGTGCTCCTGGGAATCTCTGAGGGAGACGGATAGGAGGTGGTGTTGTGGGAATCAAATGTTGTTTCTGCATTAGAATTGGATAATATTTATATTTCGTGAACTCCGTTGTCATAGTTCTTTTGGGGAGTCCTTCTACTTAACTTGGGGAAGATCTCAGATAGTTTGCATCACTTATCGTCTAGCCAAATCTTCCCAGGAATGCCCGCTCTGTATATAGGTGTATATATGTATATTTTGTCACACACATTGCAAGAATATCCTGCACGAGATCAAACCGGAGAAGGCTGGACCCTGTGTGGGGCTGGTGCTGCAGTCCAAAAACTGGGGTGGAAAGACACTGCTTTGAAGGGGTTGGGTATGCTCAGCCCTTTCATCCCCCAACATGTATTGCCCCAGCCCCAGCTCTCTCAGCCTGTCCTCACAGGTGAGGTGTTTGATCCGGAAGTGGTGCGCGCACGGTCCTGCTCCTCTGCGCAGGCACCCCGCCGATCTGCGTTATGCTCGGTCCTCCGGGAAGTAGTGCGCATGCGCCGTCCAGCTTTCCAATAGCATCCATTTCTTCGAAGCCCTGAGATGCAGGTGAGCAGGCAATACTTGGACCGCCGGCTCCGCGACACTATTCTCTCTTTTCCAATCCAGAATGCTCCTTGTCTATTTCCTCGGGCGGTTTTATGCCCCGGTCTGCTTCCAGAACGTACTGTCTAGGCGGACCGTGCACCCGCCGCTTGCGCAATGAGGCGACGAAAAAAGCGAACGCGTAGGTGCGTGCCCGAAAACGAGCGTACGCCGTAATCCGCGCGCGAGAAGCGCATGCGCAGTGCCGTGCCAAGGCGGCCGCACGCGCAGTTCGGTGACATGCTTGCCGCATGCGCACTGCAAACGATGGCGCATGCGTTTTGCGGCCGTGAGGAGAGCATGCGCATCGCGGTGCCGAGACTCGCGCATGCGCAGAGCGGTGCGAACGGTCGCGCATGCCCAATGCGCTCTTGCAGCTGGCGCGTGCGCAGAGCACTTGGCACATGCGCATTGCGGGGCACAGACAGGCGCATGCGCCGTGGCGGGCAGAATCCGGCGCATGCCCCGTTCGGAGCAGAATCCAGTGCGCGCGTAGTGGTGTGTGGTTTTTTTTTTTTTTTTTTTTAAACCACTGGCGCATGCGTTGTGCTTTCTCATGAACCGCGCGTCCGTACTCCGTGCTGTTGTCTCGAGAACCGCGCCTGCGTAGTGCGGTGCCTAGAGAGACTGCCGCGTGCGCAGTGCCTAGATTCGCACGTGCGCGTTGCTCTCGCGAGACTTGCTTTTCCAGGAACGCTGCGGTGCAGAGCTGGGGCTGGAACGGGACGTCTGCTCCTCCACCGCGGCGGCAAGCACGTTGGGTGCCACGAGGCGCTGAGAGGCAGCCCTGAGCCGACCCGGTCCGTTCCCGGGTGGGCTCGGGCATAAAAGGGCGGAAATAGACGAGGGGCATCCTGGATTAGAAGGGGAGAATATCGCTGAGCCGGCGGTCCGAGAATCGGCTGCTTGCCCGTCCCCGTAGTGGTTTGTCGAAACAATTGCTATCTTTCAGTTGACGGGCGCGTGTTCGCTATTACCTGGAGGACTGATCACCACAGAGAGTGGCGGATTAGCTGCGCAGAGCGGTTAAAACGCCACTTCCGCGTTTCTACGCGCATGCGTTATACCGCTTGCCGGCCTAAGCAGCGGGCAGCGGCAGTTCCGCGCATTGGCCACGAGGTGGCAGCAGAGACCGCGGAAAGAACTTTTCTGACGGATTGCCGGGGACCCGCGGCGCAGTCCCTGGCGATTCGTTCTCTCTGTGTCTCGTAATGACGGGGGCAGAACACGAAGTTAGAAGTGGAGGGTGTGTGGGGGGAAAGACGAAGAAAAAAGAGGGAAACTTCTCCAAACCCAGGAGAGCTGTGCTAAGTGCTTATAAATAGCTGTAAAAAAAGAGGTTTTTTTTTTTCCTTTTGCCAGCATCCGTTGCATCTTTTCTAAATGTTCGCATTACCAAAGTGTAACTGCCCAGCAAATTTAATGATAACGAAATTAAAGCCCGTTGGCAGAAAGCACAGGGCCGTATTAATGTTCACGCAGCTTCTGTCTTCTTTATACTTTAATGTATTTTTTTCCAAGGGCCTTTCTTCAACTCCAAGTTTCATTTTTGGCTTTTTATGACCCCACACATCAACCCCGTGTCCCCACATGTCCCCTCATGTCTCCTCACCTCCCCCCACACTACCTGTCCCCCTTCGCTCCGTGCCCATGTCACCGTGGGGTTGAGGGCAGGGTCAGGGATGCCTGTGGGGTGCGTGGAGTCCTGGGAGAAGTTGATGGCTGTGCGCAGTGGGGTGATGGTGTCCTCCGCACACGGCTGTGACAGTGGGGTGGGGGTAGCGCCCCACAGGTGGGGGTCATTGCCCCCAGAATGGGGCTTGTGCCCCACACACGTGGGCCGCTTGTATGGGGAGTGCATTCTGGAGATGATCTGTCTTTTCTCCAAATCTGCAGTGACTTCAGCAATCCCCTGTCGTGCCGCAACAGAAATGGGGTCCTGCAGTACGTCAGTGATCTCTGACTCGAGGAGTGCAGGGGCTGCACGAAGTACGCACTCTACAGCCTCCCGACTTCTTTGGGGTTTGGGATCGATGTTTGAGCCAAAGGGCTTCACGCTGCCATGCGGGCAGGTGCCAGGTTCACCCACTGAGGAACCAAATCCTAAAATAATTTCACAATGGTCTTTAATTGCTGTGCAAGTAGATGACACAGATTTCTCACTGGGGAGCCAAAGCTGACCCTGGCAGTTTGGCAGACAGCACTCGCTCCATTCACACCGGTAGTCTCAGCCCTTTTGTTGCACATGCAGCTTCTCAGCATCTTGCTGTATCAGTATAGAAATCTGTGCTCCCCTATTTATTAGAAATGCCACCAATTGCCATTGAGGACAGACTGGAATCAAAACATGTGGACCATCCTAGCTTGTCCATCGATAACCCCCTCCCTCCCCCCTTGCCCAATTGGCTGCCAGTCATTACTTCATTACTTTTTTTTTTTTTTTTTCATGCTTTTATGGGAACTTTGAGATCACAGCCTGAAGCAGTGACGGAGCACCTGGTGAGGGGTGTAGCCCTGCAAGCACAGGTGGAAGCAATGCACCTAGAGAACCAGATGAGGCTGAGCCTGGCTCCAGCCCCTCCCTCTCCTCATTTAAGGGCTGGCAGCCCCAAAGGCAGGGTTTCTTCCTGGAGACTGCCTCCTGTGGATTGTTGGGTGAGCTCTGGTTCTTGGAAAGAGGTAAGTGATCCTTTCTTTTTTGCAGGGTTTTGGCTTCTGCCTTTCTGTGGGGATCCTAAGTTGGTTTAGAGTAGCTATGTCCGCTATGCCTCTCCTTATGATGCCTTCCAATTGTTCTCTGAGGGGAGTGAAGGGGTTATCTGCTTTTCTCTGAATTGGTAATGAAGAGACTGACGTTCATTCCTCTCTTTTACTCTTATCTCATGTCTGGAATGCTTCAATCAGCCCCAAGGTAATGCTGGTTGGCTGACTGAGCATTGCAACTCTGGAAACGCCTGGAGCTAATGTGCTTTTCTGTAAAGAGATTCTGCATTCTCCAGGTTTCCTTTGCAACTCTTTTCAAGCCCAGTACCTTCTTGTGAAGTCTCCGTTCCTCTTTCATGACTCTCATTGCACAATCATCGACCTGGGACTCCAAACTACCACACTGTCCCAACCTATTTTATGACACGTTCCCTCTGTGTCCTACTTGTGTCTTTGTGTTCTCCCTGTGTCCTCTGCCCCTGTCCCCTCTGTGTCTCCTCTGCCACGGATTAATTCCGCCCATGCTGAGTATTGTTTAAGGGCGCGTATTTAAATTATGCTCCGTGTCTCTTTGGATCCCGTTCTGTTTTGCAGCTCGATGGGGTTTAAGGGTTTCTGGGGCTCCTCTAGTTAGTGGTTTAAGCACTGTGAAATCTGTGGAGCAGATAATGGAACGCCATGAATCCCTTGTTCATGCATCGCTTGTATGCAGGTGGGTTTGGTGATGGCTGTGGGACGCTCACTTAGAGATGGAATGGGGGTCACAAGGGGCTCGCCTTGCTCCCTGGGGTTTATTCTTCCAGCCCAATAAGCTACGTGGCTGGTGATAGAGTGAGGTGCGTGTATCAGGCTGGGACCTGAGCTTAAGAAAAGCCCCAGCCCCAGTGGCCGTTTTCTTCATCCTCGCTTAGTGTAATGCAGTCTCCACTACTTGAGCATACTGAACACGAGTATTCTGTTCCTGTTTTGTCTGGTTCTCTCCTAGACCTCCCTTACAGATTTGTCAGTAGTAACAGATGTCAGGGCACAGTTCTCAGAGCACGTTGTGGCCGACCACCCCAGGGTCCTAGGGTTCTTTCTGTTTTTATGGCAGATCCGGCTTCGTCTTTCTAGGAAACAAAGGATTGTCTTCTACTGGACCACTTTGTCTGGATCACCCCAGATATCTCCATCCCAATTGTCAGGGGATGCTGTTAGTTTCCTAGTCTGTATGATACCCAACCTCCCCACCCCTCTTCCTTCCATCCCCTGGCCCCCATTCAATAGCTAGCTCTGCCGCTGTGGGACCCACCAGTGTGATGAAGCAGTACCTCTGGTGTGCTGAATACTGGGACTGGCACAGAGAGGCTCTATGGCTGATGTGAATCTTCCCGACTGGACTACTTGGTGAGTTTCCCCGGAGCTGTTGAGCACACAGGCTTCCCCACCTACCCTGGTTGCTCACCATGCCATCGATGTCCTTTGTGGACATGGCTTCAGGTATCATACCAGAGACTCCTTAGAGTTGGAAGCGACCATTTATGATGATCTAGTCCGACTCACCCACAATGAACAGGGACATTCACAGCTAGATCAGGTTGCCCTGCGTGTCACCTTGGAAGGGACAGGGCATCCACCGCATCTCTGGGCAACCTGGTCCACTGCGCAGAGTCACAGAATGTCCCGGGTCGGAAGGGACCTCGAGGATCGTGGATCTCCAACCCCCCCCCCTGCCACATGCAGGACCACCAACCTCCCCATTTCATACTAGACCGGGCTGCCCAGGGCCCCATCCAACCTGGCCTTGAACACCTCCAGGGATGGACGGGGCATCCACAGCCTCTCTGGGCAGCTGTTCCAGCACCTCACCGCTCTCTCTGTGGAGAACTTCCCCCTGCCATCCAACCTAAATCTTCCCTTCCCCAGCTTAAAACGTTTCCCCTTGTCCCTTGCTATGAAGGATATTTTCCTTATATCTAACCTAAATTTTCCCTCCTTCTTTCCTTTAGCTCCCCTTTGGGTATCGAAAGGCTGTTACCAGGTCACCTCGGAGCCTTCACTTCTCCGGGCTGAACAGCCCCAGCTCTCTCAGCCTGTCCTCACAGGTGAGGTGTTTGATCCTTTGGTTCTTTTTTTTTTTTTTTTTTTTTTTCCTTGTGGCCGTCCTCTGTATGTGCTCCAACGGGTCCATGTCCCTTCTGCACTGAGGGCTCTTCATATGGACGCAGTACTCCAGGTGAGGCCTCTTCAGCACAGAGCAGAGGGGCAGGATCACCTCTTTTCACCTGCTGACCGCACGTCTTTTGGTGCAGCCCAGGATGTGGCTAGTTTTCCGGGCTGGGAGGGCACTTTGCTGGCTCGTGTACAGCTTGCCATCCACCAGCTCTTTTGGGACGGGCCTAGGCTCAGCCCTTTCATCCCCCAGCATGTATTGGTAGTGGGGGGTTCTCTTGTCCCAGGTGCAAGACACTGCGCCTGGATTTGTTGAAGCTGATGAGGTTTGTCTGTGCCCGCTGCTCAAGCCTCTCTGGGTCCCTCTGGTTGGCGTCCCATGTCACTGCTGGCGTGTCGCTGCTCCCCACAGCTTGGTGTTGTCAGCAAGGTTTCTGAGTTGTGGCTGATAAGACGACTGCCTGGAGTGAGTCAAGCATCCTTCAGCTTGAACCAGGTCCAAGTGTGCACAGCAAGAAAGACATGGCCTTCATCAAAAGACCACCAGATGACCCTGAGAGATACCTCGCATGTGTAAAAGAACTGAGACCTGAGGCTAGAAAAAATGTCAATCCTACTGGGGACTCGCTGTAATAACCCAGCCTTTTCTTGGACTTCCCCCAGACGGCGAGCTCGGGCTTTACAGGCTAGAGGTGGAGCTAACACAGAGACCTCTGGATTTTCAAAAAGGAACAAGAAGGCTGAGAATCGGGTGCTTTGTTTGACGTTTTCACTGGCTGTCCTACTTAAGGATTCTGCCTGTCCATAGGCACGTTTGGTTGGTTTGGCTGGAACTTAGGAGCCTGGTGCTTATGCCTTCGGTTCTTTGTGATACAGAGCTGCGCCCTTTGCTGCCCAGACCAAATGCACGTGTTGTTGGAAGAGATTACTCTATGCATTTTACTTTTTTTTCTTTAATGCTTTTAAAGAGTGAGAGTGGTATACGCCTTCAAGCAGGTAACATATGAAACTTGTTTGTTTGTTTGTTTTCCTTATGCATACCTCGCATTTCATATCAATTCTCCCTTTGGGTCAAAAGTAGACCAAATCCTTGAAACCGTGCCTGGGAATCCCACTGATATTGAAACAGTTCAGCAGTGGTGCCCATGGTCAGAACGCCCTGCGGCGGCAGATCCTGGCATTGACTGTGAATGGAAGAACTGACAACAAATCGCTCGATATCAAAATTGACCCGGTGGATATTTACAAGCGCCGGGAGACCCAGACGGGATCTCAGAGTTGCATGGCCAGGTACAGAAGTTGTTTTACTGGTGGTTTTTTTGTTTGTTTTCTTTTGCAACGTTAAGGATTGTTAATCATTCCTCGCCATCCTTGGCTTCACTGCGCCCTCCTGTCCAATTGACACCAGCTTTTTCATCACCTCAGTTGCCTTCAAAAAAAAAAAAAAAGCATGACAAAATCAATTTGATGATGACGTTATTTATTTATTTACCGATATTCTTAAGCACTTAGCAGAGTTTTGCTGGGCATAGAGAAGTTTTCCTTGTTTTTCTTCGTCTTGTTCCAACTGACGTAATTCTCTCCTCCCTCAACCCCGACCTAACTGCGTTTTTCCTCTGCCCTCACGAGAGAGAAGGAGCGGAGCGCCAGAAGCTGCGGCGCGGCTCCGCGTCAGTCCAGTCGGAGCTGTTGTTTCCGCGGTCTCTGGTGCCCCCTCGTGGCCAATCGGTGGAATTGCGGCCGCGTATGTTCGGTGCCGCAGGCAGCAGTACGCATGCGCGCAGGCACGCGGAAGTGGCGTACGTACGTTCTCATCGCTCTGCGCAGCGAATCTGCCGAGCTTTGTTAGGGTTAGTCCTCCAGGCAACAGCACGCATGCGCCAGAGAACTCATAAATAGCTTTCAAATCTACCAAGCCCTGAGATGCAGTCGAGCAGTCAATTCCTGCTGGCTCAGCAACGGTTTTCTCTCTTGCTGTCGGAAGTGCTCCTTGTCTATTTCCTCCGACGGTCTGACGCTCGAGCCTGCCTCGGGAACAGGCACATGCGTAGTGCGGTGCGGAGGGTGGCGCTTGCGCAGTGCAGCGTCTAGGCTTGGGCACGCGTAGTGCTCTGCCGAGAGGGGCGCATGCGTAGCGCCGAGCCGCTACCGGCACATGCGCACTGCAGTGCCCGGGCTCGCGCGTGCGCGTTGCTCTCCCGAGGCTCGCTGGTCGCGGGTTGCTGCCGCGTCGGTGCTGCTGCACGCCAGTACCGCGACCGCGACTCTCCGAGCTGCTCGCGTTCCACTGCCGCTGGGAGGGCTTTTAAACGGCTGGGGGACGGTGCAGGGCTGGGGGTGGAAAGGGACTTTGCTGGTTCACCGGGGCGGAGAGGAAGTTGGATGCCACGAGGCGCTGAGGGGCAGCTGTGAGCCCAACCGGTCCGCTTCCGCGTGGGCTTGGGCATAAAAGGGCGGAAATAGACGAGGGGCATCCTGGATTAGAAGGGGGAGAATATCGCTGGGCCGGCGGCCCGGGAATCGACTGCTTGCCCGTCCCCGTCGTGGTCTGTCGAAACAATTGCTGTCTTTAAGTGGACGGGCGCACGGTCGCTATTAGCTGGAGGACTGATCACCATAGAGAGCGGCGCATTAGCTGCGCAGAGCGGTTAAAACGCCACTTCCGCATTTGTACGCGCATGCGTTGTGCTGCTTGCGGGACGCGGCGACAGACAGCGGCAGTTCCGCGCATGGGCCACGAGGTGGCAGCAAAGACCGCGGAAAGAACTTTTCTGACGGGATCGGCCCGCGTTTTTCTCCCCTGGCGACCCGTTCTCTCTGTCTTGTGATGGCGGGAGAAGAGCGCGAAGTTGGAAGCGGGGGCGTTGTGGGGGGAAAGACGAAGAAAAAAAGAGAGAGACTACCCCAAACCCAGGCAAGCTCTGCTAAGTGCTTATAAGTAGCTGTGAAAAAATAAGTTCTTTTTTTTTTTTTTTTTCTTTTTGCCAGCATCTGTTGCATTGTTTCTAAATGTTCACAGACCAAAATGCAACTGCCCGGCAAATTTAATGATAACGAAATTAAAGCCCATTGGCAGAAAGCGCGGGGCCATATTAATGTTCACTCAGCCTCTGTCTTGTTCCTACTTTTAATGTATTTTTTCCCAAGGGCCTTTCTTCAACTCCAGGTTTCATTTTTGGCTTTTTATTCTTTTTTATGCCCTAAAATGGGTAGTGTTAGGCCCCAGCAGGTCTACGCAGGCAGTCACAGCACAGAGTTGCTGTTTTGAGATTAGTGTGGACCATTACAGCGTTTCCACAAAGACTAACGAAAACTGCAGTTCTCCACCTAAGTTTGCAGATGGAAAAAATTAATTCACCTGCATAGAACGAATCGATGCGTCACAGCTGCCATCGGCAAGATGGCCCGAGAGCTGTGCGGGTCTATCAGGCTCAGCTGCAGCTTTTCATCTTTTCAGCTGCCCTTCTCTGGTCCTCCTGCAGCTGGACAGATAGCCCACAAGGGCACGGGGTATACGCAGGCCCTCCCCAGCCAGCTGCGGCAGGCGCTCCTTTTTTGAGGATTACTTGTTCACATACCCAGTTTCCAGCTCATTCCCTTTGGAAAGCTTTTCTTGCGCTCCATGTTACTAGCGCACAATAGAAGTTAAGCCAGTTAAGCCTCTCTCAAGCCCAAGGAGTCCAATGTGCAAGTGTTTTTTGTTTGGGTCTGTCTGTTTTTTTTCCGGGTGTAGGGGGCAGGGGGTGGGCATTTGAGATAGCTGAGCTGTGTGAAAAAAGTCAGTGTCAGAAAGGCCTCTCTCTGATGCCAATGAATATGTCGTTTCCTAAAGCCTGGTCAGTCTTCTCTGCTGGTTGCAGAGAGTTGAGCTATTACGTATGGCCAAGACGAAAGTGTAATCAGTGAAATAGGTGGAGTTGCTCCTTCTGGTAATTTAATGCCTCACCGTGGTATAGGGCGGATGAATGCTGGCTTTGTACCAAAGCACTTGGTAACCCTGAGATTCAAACCTTAATGCTTTCCAGCAAATTTATATTTTCAGGTAGTGCCGCAGAGATGCGGTGACTATTGTTCACGTATTTTCACGTGTCACTGATTACATGGGTTTTCGAAACAGGCACAGCAGAAAACTATTCTCATTGACCGGAATGATTTCTAGTAGGATTCTGTTGTTTTTGCCTCTGGGCCTTGTGTTAAAATAGTAATTTCTGGGGGCTGGCAGGTGCTATCAATATCAGAGATGGGCAAATAAGGCATAAATCTGTGTCCTATAGTAAGTTGGATATGAGCGAGCCGGGTACTTTATTATGGGAAATTGTAAAGCTGTTTTTCTAGGAATGGTGCAGCTGTGTCTCAGTTGTGTGCGCAGTTGGTGTCTAGACTAAAGGAGACTTGTTAAGCGCTCTGCTGACACGTAGGGATGGATGGAAAATTACAAGAGGGAGCTTGAGCATGTATGTATAGAATGTAAGGACCTGCAGTTAAGGATTTGGATTGGCACCTGAGTCCGTGCCTTCAGATGATGCAAGCGCTATGCCTTATCACCCAGTGGAAACGGTCAAAGAGCTGCTTTGGGACAGAATGTTTATATTGCTCAGGAAGTGTGGCCTTCCAAGGTACTTCAGGTATCCCGAAGAACAGAAGCAAGCAGTAATGATTCCTTTCTCTCTCGATTCCAATACTTGTAGGTAGTGCGCTTGAGAAAGACTTTGGAGGCTTTCCTCAGCCTCTTGCTTTCCTCATACCTTTACAAAAGCGGACTGCCAGAAAACAAGAAGACTTCACACGTGCGTTTTGAGTTTGGTTATTTTATGGTGTTTTTTAATTTTTTTTAGATTTTTTTCAGTCCAAATGTAGTAAATTCCCAGTCATACAAGTGATAAATTTTCAAGGTCTTTGTGCCGATGGACCATGCTTCAGTTGAACATCAAGTGGAGCAGGAGGTATTCTTCATCTATGTGGATGAAAATATGGAATCTTGATGGGATGCTGCCGTATTATGGAGAGGAATCTCCGCATCCCCCAGGCTCAGCCAATACACGGACACAGATTTCTGGATGGTGACCATCACTTTCTGCCACCGCTCCTGCTGCCTAGTTGCTCGTCATCGTCGGTATCCAGCAGGAGATCACGAAGCTGTGGAGGCACAGTCGTATCCAGGTCATCATCTGAAACTTCTTCCACCAGATTGGAAGGGACCAGTCCTCTTGTGCCATCCGTCAGCTCTCCCAGAAACCAGCCATCTTCATCTACGTCTCCGAAGATGTAAAGGTATTGTCCAGCAGTCAGTGGAAGCTCGTTTTCTGGGTCCTCATTAGGGCCCTCAAAAGGATTGTAGCTGTGACGAGCTATGAATCTTCGAATTAGTGCTGGTGATCGTCTGCGAGAATGCAGGCTGCAGCTTGCCATCAGCCACCCTCCCGACTTCTCCAGCCATTCCTGTTCTGGATTTCCGTGCGGCTCCAGCTTTTTCCCACTCTCCTTTTCCAAATGCTGCCCCTGCAGCTGGTTGGCTTCCTCTGCCTTTTCTGGGGCCCCTCTGGATGTGGAAGAGGCCTCCTTGAGCTGCCGGACTGTTTCCCGCAGCTGCTTGGTAAGGAGGCTGAGCGTATGCGTCTTGTCCTTGAGCCGCTCCACCTCCTCCCTCATCTGCTGAGAGCTTCTGCTCCTCAGCAGGCAGTTCTCCTCTCCAAGGAGGCTGCATTGTCTCTGCAAGTCCTTCAGTGCCCTCAGCAGATGGGCACTCTGCTCCCGCAGCTCCCTGTGCTCAGGTGGGCAGGCCTGTTGTTGCTCTGCAGCCTGAACACCCGCTTCTGCTACAGCCCGACGGCAGGCTGGCCTTTGCCGTGTGCGCGGCCCAGCGGCTGCAGCCCTGGCCCCGTTGCAGGAGGCGGGCGGCTGCCCCTGTCCGTGCTCCAGGATGTAATGCAGGAAGCGTCTCCTCTGCTCCTGCAGTTCGCGCTGGAGGCGCAGGACGTGGGCGGCCTGCTCTGCACAGGGCTTCCTGCAGAGCTGCCGCTGGACTTCCTGCTGCAGTCTGTGGGCCTCTCTGCTGCTCTCGCCACTCAGCAGCTCCTTTGCTAGCTGCCGCAGCAGATCCCGTACCTGGCGGTTGGCGTTGTTGCACCGCTGCTGCAGCCGCTCCTGCGTCTGGCGGAGCTGGGCCTCCTTCATCTGCAGCAGTTGGCGGATGTCCGCCTCCCGCTGCCTCTGGCTCTGCTCCCGCAGGCGCTGCAGCTTTGACGCCCGCTGTCGCTCCCAGTTGGAGCGCAGTCGGTCGGCCAGGAGCTGCCGCTCCCGCTCTGCCGCCTCCTGCAGCTCACGTCTCTCGACGGCCCGGCGGCGCTGCATCTCCTGGGAGCGGAGCCGCTCGCCCTCCAGCTGGGCCCGCAGCGCCTCCAGCTCCCGCCTGTGCTCCTCCCGCTGTGCGGGGCAGGCAGGGGGCTGGGCCGGGCCCCGGCGCAGAGAGGGCTGGCAGCACTTTGCCTGTCTCTGCGGCATGGTCGCAGGGACCTGAAGAGACCCTCAGCCTCCAAAAGCTGTGGCCGAAGGCCGCTGAAAGCTACTCTCCTTCCTGGGGCCTGCAAGGACAGCTGCCCCTGGCCCCGTAGCGCCCACTGCCTCTCGTCCCTGTCGCAAGGGTGTGCAGACAGTGAATGCCGTGGGGGGGTGCGCCCACAGTCTTCTATGCTGTGTGCCTGCCTGGCACGTAATGGAGGGTGGGGCAGCGGCCTGCAGTGCTATTGGGCAGTGCAGCCTTCCGGCCTAACTCACAATGAAGGGAGGGTGGGGCTATAGGGCGGGGCGGCCTTCTGGCCCCAGCTCAAAATGGAGGCTGAGGCACGGTGGCTTCAAGCTGCGTTGGGTGGCAGAGACGTCGCGGTGTTGGACAGAACTGCCTTCCGCAGCACTGGGCTGTGTGCATGACCTTTTGTGGTGCTGGAATATGTGGACTTCTCTGGCACTGGAGAAGAAAAGCAGGATGCCATCCAACTCATTGTGATTTCCATTTCGATTCCCGTAAAGGAACTATCTCACCATACCTACCAGCCAGTTAAAGGAAGCTAGTTGCAGGCGTACTCTGCTTAAGGAGCTGCTGGGGCAGATGGCCAGGCTGTCACGAGAAAGCAGCAGCCTGAGGTGCTCCTGGGAATCTCTGAGGGAGACGGATAGGAGGTGGTGTTGTGGGAATCAAATGTTGTTTCTGCATTAGAATTGGATAATATTTATATTTCGTGAACTCCGTTGTCATAGTTCTTTTGGGGAGTCCTTCTACTTAACTTGGGGAAGATCTCAGATAGTTTGCATCACTTATCGTCTAGCCAAATCTTCCCAGGAATGCCCGCTCTGTATATAGGTGTATATATGTATATTTTGTCACACACATTGCAAGAATATCCTGCACGAGATCAAACCGGAGAAGGCTGGACCCTGTGTGGGGCTGGTGCTGCAGTCCAAAAACTGGGGTGGAAAGACACTGCTTTGAAGGGGTTGGGTATGCTCAGCCCTTTCATCCCCCAACATGTATTGCCCCAGCCCCAGCTCTCTCAGCCTGTCCTCACAGGTGAGGTGTTTGATCCGGAAGTGGTGCGCGCACGGTCCTGCTCCTCTGCGCAGGCACCCCGCCGATCTGCGTTATGCTCGGTCCTCCGGGAAGTAGTGCGCATGCGCCGTCCAGCTTTCCAATAGCATCCATTTCTTCGAAGCCCTGAGATGCAGGTGAGCAGGCAATACTTGGACCGCCGGCTCCGCGACACTATTCTCTCTTTTCCAATCCAGAATGCTCCTTGTCTATTTCCTCGGGCGGTTTTATGCCCCGGTCTGCTTCCAGAACGTACTGTCTAGGCGGACCGTGCACCCGCCGCTTGCGCAATGAGGCGACGAAAAAAGCGAACGCGTAGGTGCGTGCCCGAAAACGAGCGTACGCCGTAATCCGCGCGCGAGAAGCGCATGCGCAGTGCCGTGCCAAGGCGGCCGCACGCGCAGTTCGGTGACATGCTTGCCGCATGCGCACTGCAAACGATGGCGCATGCGTTTTGCGGCCGTGAGGAGAGCATGCGCATCGCGGTGCCGAGACTCGCGCATGCGCAGAGCGGTGCGAACGGTCGCGCATGCCCAATGCGCTCTTGCAGCTGGCGCGTGCGCAGAGCACTTGGCACATGCGCATTGCGGGGCACAGACAGGCGCATGCGCCGTGGCGGGCAGAATCCGGCGCATGCCCCGTTCGGAGCAGAATCCAGTGCGCGCGTAGTGGTGTGTGGTTTTTTTTTTTTTTTTTTTTAAACCACTGGCGCATGCGTTGTGCTTTCTCATGAACCGCGCGTCCGTACTCCGTGCTGTTGTCTCGAGAACCGCGCCTGCGTAGTGCGGTGCCTAGAGAGACTGCCGCGTGCGCAGTGCCTAGATTCGCACGTGCGCGTTGCTCTCGCGAGACTTGCTTTTCCAGGAACGCTGCGGTGCAGAGCTGGGGCTGGAACGGGACGTCTGCTCCTCCACCGCGGCGGCAAGCACGTTGGGTGCCACGAGGCGCTGAGAGGCAGCCCTGAGCCGACCCGGTCCGTTCCCGGGTGGGCTCGGGCATAAAAGGGCGGAAATAGACGAGGGGCATCCTGGATTAGAAGGGGAGAATATCGCTGAGCCGGCGGTCCGAGAATCGGCTGCTTGCCCGTCCCCGTAGTGGTTTGTCGAAACAATTGCTATCTTTCAGTTGACGGGCGCGTGTTCGCTATTACCTGGAGGACTGATCACCACAGAGAGTGGCGGATTAGCTGCGCAGAGCGGTTAAAACGCCACTTCCGCGTTTCTACGCGCATGCGTTATACCGCTTGCCGGCCTAAGCAGCGGGCAGCGGCAGTTCCGCGCATTGGCCACGAGGTGGCAGCAGAGACCGCGGAAAGAACTTTTCTGACGGATTGCCGGGGACCCGCGGCGCAGTCCCTGGCGATTCGTTCTCTCTGTGTCTCGTAATGACGGGGGCAGAACACGAAGTTAGAAGTGGAGGGTGTGTGGGGGGAAAGACGAAGAAAAAAGAGGGAAACTTCTCCAAACCCAGGAGAGCTGTGCTAAGTGCTTATAAATAGCTGTAAAAAAAGAGGTTTTTTTTTTTCCTTTTGCCAGCATCCGTTGCATCTTTTCTAAATGTTCGCATTACCAAAGTGTAACTGCCCAGCAAATTTAATGATAACGAAATTAAAGCCCGTTGGCAGAAAGCACAGGGCCGTATTAATGTTCACGCAGCTTCTGTCTTCTTTATACTTTAATGTATTTTTTTCCAAGGGCCTTTCTTCAACTCCAAGTTTCATTTTTGGCTTTTTATGACCCCACACATCAACCCCGTGTCCCCACATGTCCCCTCATGTCTCCTCACCTCCCCCCACACTACCTGTCCCCCTTCGCTCCGTGCCCATGTCACCGTGGGGTTGAGGGCAGGGTCAGGGATGCCTGTGGGGTGCGTGGAGTCCTGGGAGAAGTTGATGGCTGTGCGCAGTGGGGTGATGGTGTCCTCCGCACACGGCTGTGACAGTGGGGTGGGGGTAGCGCCCCACAGGTGGGGGTCATTGCCCCCAGAATGGGGCTTGTGCCCCACACACGTGGGCCGCTTGTATGGGGAGTGCATTCTGGAGATGATCTGTCTTTTCTCCAAATCTGCAGTGACTTCAGCAATCCCCTGTCGTGCCGCAACAGAAATGGGGTCCTGCAGTACGTCAGTGATCTCTGACTCGAGGAGTGCAGGGGCTGCACGAAGTACGCACTCTACAGCCTCCCGACTTCTTTGGGGTTTGGGATCGATGTTTGAGCCAAAGGGCTTCACGCTGCCATGCGGGCAGGTGCCAGGTTCACCCACTGAGGAACCAAATCCTAAAATAATTTCACAATGGTCTTTAATTGCTGTGCAAGTAGATGACACAGATTTCTCACTGGGGAGCCAAAGCTGACCCTGGCAGTTTGGCAGACAGCACTCGCTCCATTCACACCGGTAGTCTCAGCCCTTTTGTTGCACATGCAGCTTCTCAGCATCTTGCTGTATCAGTATAGAAATCTGTGCTCCCCTATTTATTAGAAATGCCACCAATTGCCATTGAGGACAGACTGGAATCAAAACATGTGGACCATCCTAGCTTGTCCATCGATAACCCCCTCCCTCCCCCCTTGCCCAATTGGCTGCCAGTCATTACTTCATTACTTTTTTTTTTTTTTTTTTCATGCTTTTATGGGAACTTTGAGATCACAGCCTGAAGCAGTGACGGAGCACCTGGTGAGGGGTGTAGCCCTGCAAGCACAGGTGGAAGCAATGCACCTAGAGAACCAGATGAGGCTGAGCCTGGCTCCAGCCCCTCCCTCTCCTCATTTAAGGGCTGGCAGCCCCAAAGGCAGGGTTTCTTCCTGGAGACTGCCTCCTGTGGATTGTTGGGTGAGCTCTGGTTCTTGGAAAGAGGTAAGTGATCCTTTCTTTTTTGCAGGGTTTTGGCTTCTGCCTTTCTGTGGGGATCCTAAGTTGGTTTAGAGTAGCTATGTCCGCTATGCCTCTCCTTATGATGCCTTCCAATTGTTCTCTGAGGGGAGTGAAGGGGTTATCTGCTTTTCTCTGAATTGGTAATGAAGAGACTGACGTTCATTCCTCTCTTTTACTCTTATCTCATGTCTGGAATGCTTCAATCAGCCCCAAGGTAATGCTGGTTGGCTGACTGAGCATTGCAACTCTGGAAACGCCTGGAGCTAATGTGCTTTTCTGTAAAGAGATTCTGCATTCTCCAGGTTTCCTTTGCAACTCTTTTCAAGCCCAGTACCTTCTTGTGAAGTCTCCGTTCCTCTTTCATGACTCTCATTGCACAATCATCGACCTGGGACTCCAAACTACCACACTGTCCCAACCTATTTTATGACACGTTCCCTCTGTGTCCTACTTGTGTCTTTGTGTTCTCCCTGTGTCCTCTGCCCCTGTCCCCTCTGTGTCTCCTCTGCCACGGATTAATTCCGCCCATGCTGAGTATTGTTTAAGGGCGCGTATTTAAATTATGCTCCGTGTCTCTTTGGATCCCGTTCTGTTTTGCAGCTCGATGGGGTTTAAGGGTTTCTGGGGCTCCTCTAGTTAGTGGTTTAAGCACTGTGAAATCTGTGGAGCAGATAATGGAACGCCATGAATCCCTTGTTCATGCATCGCTTGTATGCAGGTGGGTTTGGTGATGGCTGTGGGACGCTCACTTAGAGATGGAATGGGGGTCACAAGGGGCTCGCCTTGCTCCCTGGGGTTTATTCTTCCAGCCCAATAAGCTACGTGGCTGGTGATAGAGTGAGGTGCGTGTATCAGGCTGGGACCTGAGCTTAAGAAAAGCCCCAGCCCCAGTGGCCGTTTTCTTCATCCTCGCTTAGTGTAATGCAGTCTCCACTACTTGAGCATACTGAACACGAGTATTCTGTTCCTGTTTTGTCTGGTTCTCTCCTAGACCTCCCTTACAGATTTGTCAGTAGTAACAGATGTCAGGGCACAGTTCTCAGAGCACGTTGTGGCCGACCACCCCAGGGTCCTAGGGTTCTTTCTGTTTTTATGGCAGATCCGGCTTCGTCTTTCTAGGAAACAAAGGATTGTCTTCTACTGGACCACTTTGTCTGGATCACCCCAGATATCTCCATCCCAATTGTCAGGGGATGCTGTTAGTTTCCTAGTCTGTATGATACCCAACCTCCCCACCCCTCTTCCTTCCATCCCCTGGCCCCCATTCAATAGCTAGCTCTGCCGCTGTGGGACCCACCAGTGTGATGAAGCAGTACCTCTGGTGTGCTGAATACTGGGACTGGCACAGAGAGGCTCTATGGCTGATGTGAATCTTCCCGACTGGACTACTTGGTGAGTTTCCCCGGAGCTGTTGAGCACACAGGCTTCCCCACCTACCCTGGTTGCTCACCATGCCATCGATGTCCTTTGTGGACATGGCTTCAGGTATCATACCAGAGACTCCTTAGAGTTGGAAGCGACCATTTATGATGATCTAGTCCGACTCACCCACAATGAACAGGGACATTCACAGCTAGATCAGGTTGCCCTGCGTGTCACCTTGGAAGGGACAGGGCATCCACCGCATCTCTGGGCAACCTGGTCCACTGCGCAGAGTCACAGAATGTCCCGGGTCGGAAGGGACCTCGAGGATCGTGGATCTCCAACCCCCCCCCCTGCCACATGCAGGACCACCAACCTCCCCATTTCATACTAGACCGGGCTGCCCAGGGCCCCATCCAACCTGGCCTTGAACACCTCCAGGGATGGACGGGGCATCCACAGCCTCTCTGGGCAGCTGTTCCAGCACCTCACCGCTCTCTCTGTGGAGAACTTCCCCCTGCCATCCAACCTAAATCTTCCCTTCCCCAGCTTAAAACGTTTCCCCTTGTCCCTTGCTATGAAGGATATTTTCCTTATATCTAACCTAAATTTTCCCTCCTTCTTTCCTTTAGCTCCCCTTTGGGTATCGAAAGGCTGTTACCAGGTCACCTCGGAGCCTTCACTTCTCCGGGCTGAACAGCCCCAGCTCTCTCAGCCTGTCCTCACAGGTGAGGTGTTTGATCCTTTGGTTCTTTTTTTTTTTTTTTTTTTTTTTTCCTTGTGGCCGTCCTCTGTATGTGCTCCAACGGGTCCATGTCCCTTCTGCACTGAGGGCTCTTCATATGGACGCAGTACTCCAGGTGAGGCCTCTTCAGCACAGAGCAGAGGGGCAGGATCACCTCTTTTCACCTGCTGACCGCACGTCTTTTGGTGCAGCCCAGGATGTGGCTGGTTTTCCGGGCTGGGAGGGCACTTTGCTGGCTCGTGTACAGCTTGCCATCCACCAGCTCTTTTGGGACGGGCCTAGGCTCAGCCCTTTCATCCCCCAGCATGTATTGGTAGTGGGGGGTTCTCTTGTCCCAGGTGCAAGACACTGCGCCTGGATTTGTTGAAGCTGATGAGGTTTGTCTGTGCCCGCTGCTCAAGCCTCTCTGGGTCCCTCTGGTTGGCGTCCCATGTCACTGCTGGCGTGTCGCTGCTCCCCACAGCTTGGTGTTGTCAGCAAGGTTTCTGAGTTGTGGCTGATAAGACGACTGCCTGGAGTGAGTCAAGCATCCTTCAGCTTGAACCAGGTCCAAGTGTGCACAGCAAGAAAGACATGGCCTTCATCAAAAGACCACCAGATGACCCTGAGAGATACCTCGCATGTGTAAAAGAACTGAGACCTGAGGCTAGAAAAAATGTCAATCCTACTGGGGACTCGCTGTAATAACCCAGCCTTTTCTTGGACTTCCCCCAGACGGCGAGCTCGGGCTTTACAGGCTAGAGGTGGAGCTAACACAGAGACCTCTGGATTTTCAAAAAGGAACAAGAAGGCTGAGAATCGGGTGCTTTGTTTGACGTTTTCACTGGCTGTCCTACTTAAGGATTCTGCCTGTCCATAGGCACGTTTGGTTGGTTTGGCTGGAACTTAGGAGCCTGGTGCTTATGCCTTCGGTTCTTTGTGATACAGAGCTGCGCCCTTTGCTGCCCAGACCAAATGCACGTGTTGTTGGAAGAGATTACTCTATGCATTTTACTTTTTTTTCTTTAATGCTTTTAAAGAGTGAGAGTGGTATACGCCTTCAAGCAGGTAACATATGAAACTTGTTTGTTTGTTTGTTTTCCTTATGCATACCTCGCATTTCATATCAATTCTCCCTTTGGGTCAAAAGTAGACCAAATCCTTGAAACCGTGCCTGGGAATCCCACTGATATTGAAACAGTTCAGCAGTGGTGCCCATGGTCAGAACGCCCTGCGGCGGCAGATCCTGGCATTGACTGTGAATGGAAGAACTGACAACAAATCGCTCGATATCAAAATTGACCCGGTGGATATTTACAAGCGCCGGGAGACCCAGACGGGATCTCAGAGTTGCATGGCCAGGTACAGAAGTTGTTTTACTGGTGGTTTTTTTGTTTGTTTTCTTTTGCAACGTTAAGGATTGTTAATCATTCCTCGCCATCCTTGGCTTCACTGCGCCCTCCTGTCCAATTGACACCAGCTTTTTCATCACCTCAGTTGCCTTCAAAAAAAAAAAAAAAAGCATGACAAAATCAATTTGATGATGACGTTATTTATTTATTTACCGATATTCTTAAGCACTTAGCAGAGTTTTGCTGGGCATAGAGAAGTTTTCCTTGTTTTTCTTCGTCTTGTTCCAACTGACGTAATTCTCTCCTCCCTCAACCCCGACCTAACTGCGTTTTTCCTCTGCCCTCACGAGAGAGAAGGAGCGGAGCGCCAGAAGCTGCGGCGCGGCTCCGCGTCAGTCCAGTCGGAGCTGTTGTTTCCGCGGTCTCTGGTGCCCCCTCGTGGCCAATCGGTGGAATTGCGGCCGCGTATGTTCGGTGCCGCAGGCAGCAGTACGCATGCGCGCAGGCACGCGGAAGTGGCGTACGTACGTTCTCATCGCTCTGCGCAGCGAATCTGCCGAGCTTTGTTAGGGTTAGTCCTCCAGGCAACAGCACGCATGCGCCAGAGAACTCATAAATAGCTTTCAAATCTACCAAGCCCTGAGATGCAGTCGAGCAGTCAATTCCTGCTGGCTCAGCAACGGTTTTCTCTCTTGCTGTCGGAAGTGCTCCTTGTCTATTTCCTCCGACGGTCTGACGCTCGAGCCTGCCTCGGGAACAGGCACATGCGTAGTGCGGTGCGGAGGGTGGCGCTTGCGCAGTGCAGCGTCTAGGCTTGGGCACGCGTAGTGCTCTGCCGAGAGGGGCGCATGCGTAGCGCCGAGCCGCTACCGGCACATGCGCACTGCAGTGCCCGGGCTCGCGCGTGCGCGTTGCTCTCCCGAGGCTCGCTGGTCGCGGGTTGCTGCCGCGTCGGTGCTGCTGCACGCCAGTACCGCGACCGCGACTCTCCGAGCTGCTCGCGTTCCACTGCCGCTGGGAGGGCTTTTAAACGGCTGGGGGACGGTGCAGGGCTGGGGGTGGAAAGGGACTTTGCTGGTTCACCGGGGCGGAGAGGAAGTTGGATGCCACGAGGCGCTGAGGGGCAGCTGTGAGCCCAACCGGTCCGCTTCCGCGTGGGCTTGGGCATAAAAGGGCGGAAATAGACGAGGGGCATCCTGGATTAGAAGGGGGAGAATATCGCTGGGCCGGCGGCCCGGGAATCGACTGCTTGCCCGTCCCCGTCGTGGTCTGTCGAAACAATTGCTGTCTTTAAGTGGACGGGCGCACGGTCGCTATTAGCTGGAGGACTGATCACCATAGAGAGCGGCGCATTAGCTGCGCAGAGCGGTTAAAACGCCACTTCCGCATTTGTACGCGCATGCGTTGTGCTGCTTGCGGGACGCGGCGACAGACAGCGGCAGTTCCGCGCATGGGCCACGAGGTGGCAGCAAAGACCGCGGAAAGAACTTTTCTGACGGGATCGGCCCGCGTTTTTCTCCCCTGGCGACCCGTTCTCTCTGTCTTGTGATGGCGGGAGAAGAGCGCGAAGTTGGAAGCGGGGGCGTTGTGGGGGGAAAGACGAAGAAAAAAAGAGAGAGACTACCCCAAACCCAGGCAAGCTCTGCTAAGTGCTTATAAGTAGCTGTGAAAAAATAAGTTCTTTTTTTTTTTTTTTTTTTCTTTTTGCCAGCATCTGTTGCATTGTTTCTAAATGTTCACAGACCAAAATGCAACTGCCCGGCAAATTTAATGATAACGAAATTAAAGCCCATTGGCAGAAAGCGCGGGGCCATATTAATGTTCACTCAGCCTCTGTCTTGTTCCTACTTTTAATGTATTTTTCCCTTTCTTCAACTCCAGGTTTCATTTTTGGCTTTTTATTCTTTTTTATGCCCTAAAATTTAGGCCCCAGCAGGTCTACGCAGGCAGTCACAGCACAGAGTTGCTGTTTTGAGATTAGTGTGGACCATTACAGCGTTTCCACAAAGACTAACGAAAACTGCAGTTCTCCACCTAAGTTTGCAGATGGAAAAAATTAATTCACCTGCATAGAACGAATCGATGCGTCACAGCTGCCATCGGCAAGATGGCCCGAGAGCTGTGCGGGTCTATCAGGCTCAGCTGCAGCTTTTCATCTTTTCAGCTGCCCTTCTCTGGTCCTCCTGCAGCTGGACAGATAGCCCACAAGGGCACGGGGTATACGCAGGCCCTCCCCAGCCAGCTGCGGCAGGCGCTCCTTTTTTGAGGATTACTTGTTCACATACCCAGTTTCCAGCTCATTCCCTTTGGAAAGCTTTTCTTGCGCTCCATGTTACTAGCGCACAATAGAAGTTAAGCCAGTTAAGCCTCTCTCAAGCCCAAGGAGTCCAATGTGCAAGTGTTTTTTGTTTGGGTCTGTCTGTTTTTTTTCCGGGTGTAGGGGGCAGGGGGTGGGCATTTGAGATAGCTGAGCTGTGTGAAAAAAGTCAGTGTCAGAAAGGCCTCTCTCTGATGCCAATGAATATGTCGTTTCCTAAAGCCTGGTCAGTCTTCTCTGCTGGTTGCAGAGAGTTGAGCTATTACGTATGGCCAAGACGAAAGTGTAATCAGTGAAATAGGTGGAGTTGCTCCTTCTGGTAATTTAATGCCTCACCGTGGTATAGGGCGGATGAATGCTGGCTTTGTACCAAAGCACTTGGTAACCCTGAGATTCAAACCTTAATGCTTTCCAGCAAATTTATATTTTCAGGTAGTGCCGCAGAGATGCGGTGACTATTGTTCACGTATTTTCACGTGTCACTGATTACATGGGTTTTCGAAACAGGCACAGCAGAAAACTATTCTCATTGACCGGAATGATTTCTAGTAGGATTCTGTTGTTTTTGCCTCTGGGCCTTGTGTTAAAATAGTAATTTCTGGGGGCTGGCAGGTGCTATCAATATCAGAGATGGGCAAATAAGGCATAAATCTGTGTCCTATAGTAAGTTGGATATGAGCGAGCCGGGTACTTTATTATGGGAAATTGTAAAGCTGTTTTTCTAGGAATGGTGCAGCTGTGTCTCAGTTGTGTGCGCAGTTGGTGTCTAGACTAAAGGAGACTTGTTAAGCGCTCTGCTGACACGTAGGGATGGATGGAAAATTACAAGAGGGAGCTTGAGCATGTATGTATAGAATGTAAGGACCTGCAGTTAAGGATTTGGATTGGCACCTGAGTCCGTGCCTTCAGATGATGCAAGCGCTATGCCTTATCACCCAGTGGAAACGGTCAAAGAGCTGCTTTGGGACAGAATGTTTATATTGCTCAGGAAGTGTGGCCTTCCAAGGTACTTCAGGTATCCCGAAGAACAGAAGCAAGCAGTAATGATTCCTTTCTCTCTCGATTCCAATACTTGTAGGTAGTGCGCTTGAGAAAGACTTTGGAGGCTTTCCTCAGCCTCTTGCTTTCCTCATACCTTTACAAAAGCGGACTGCCAGAAAACAAGAAGACTTCACACGTGCGTTTTGAGTTTGGTTATTTTATGGTGTTTTTTAATTTTTTTTAGATTTTTTTCAGTCCAAATGTAGTAAATTCCCAGTCATACAAGTGATAAATTTTCAAGGTCTTTGTGCCGATGGACCATGCTTCAGTTGAACATCAAGTGGAGCAGGAGGTATTCTTCATCTATGTGGATGAAAATATGGAATCTTGATGGGATGCTGCCGTATTATGGAGAGGAATCTCCGCATCCCCCAGGCTCAGCCAATACACGGACACAGATTTCTGGATGGTGACCATCACTTTCTGCCACCGCTCCTGCTGCCTAGTTGCTCGTCATCGTCGGTATCCAGCAGGAGATCACGAAGCTGTGGAGGCACAGTCGTATCCAGGTCATCATCTGAAACTTCTTCCACCAGATTGGAAGGGACCAGTCCTCTTGTGCCATCCGTCAGCTCTCCCAGAAACCAGCCATCTTCATCTACGTCTCCGAAGATGTAAAGGTATTGTCCAGCAGTCAGTGGAAGCTCGTTTTCTGGGTCCTCATTAGGGCCCTCAAAAGGATTGTAGCTGTGACGAGCTATGAATCTTCGAATTAGTGCTGGTGATCGTCTGCGAGAATGCAGGCTGCAGCTTGCCATCAGCCACCCTCCCGACTTCTCCAGCCATTCCTGTTCTGGATTTCCGTGCGGCTCCAGCTTTTTCCCACTCTCCTTTTCCAAATGCTGCCCCTGCAGCTGGTTGGCTTCCTCTGCCTTTTCTGGGGCCCCTCTGGATGTGGAAGAGGCCTCCTTGAGCTGCCGGACTGTTTCCCGCAGCTGCTTGGTAAGGAGGCTGAGCGTATGCGTCTTGTCCTTGAGCCGCTCCACCTCCTCCCTCATCTGCTGAGAGCTTCTGCTCCTCAGCAGGCAGTTCTCCTCTCCAAGGAGGCTGCATTGTCTCTGCAAGTCCTTCAGTGCCCTCAGCAGATGGGCACTCTGCTCCCGCAGCTCCCTGTGCTCAGGTGGGCAGGCCTGTTGTTGCTCTGCAGCCTGAACACCCGCTTCTGCTACAGCCCGACGGCAGGCTGGCCTTTGCCGTGTGCGCGGCCCAGCGGCTGCAGCCCTGGCCCCGTTGCAGGAGGCGGGCGGCTGCCCCTGTCCGTGCTCCAGGATGTAATGCAGGAAGCGTCTCCTCTGCTCCTGCAGTTCGCGCTGGAGGCGCAGGACGTGGGCGGCCTGCTCTGCACAGGGCTTCCTGCAGAGCTGCCGCTGGACTTCCTGCTGCAGTCTGTGGGCCTCTCTGCTGCTCTCGCCACTCAGCAGCTCCTTTGCTAGCTGCCGCAGCAGATCCCGTACCTGGCGGTTGGCGTTGTTGCACCGCTGCTGCAGCCGCTCCTGCGTCTGGCGGAGCTGGGCCTCCTTCATCTGCAGCAGTTGGCGGATGTCCGCCTCCCGCTGCCTCTGGCTCTGCTCCCGCAGGCGCTGCAGCTTTGACGCCCGCTGTAGCTCCCAGTTGGAGCGCAGTCGGTCGGCCAGGAGCTGCCGCTCCCGCTCTGCCGCCTCCTGCAGCTCACGTCTCTCGACGGCCCGGCGGCGCTGCATCTCCTGGGAGCGGAGCCGCTCGCCCTCCAGCTGGGCCCGCAGCGCCTCCAGCTCCCGCCTGTGCTCCTCCCGCTGTGCGGGGCAGGCAGGGGGCTGGGCCGGGCCCCGGCGCAGAGAGGGCTGGCAGCACTTTGCCTGTCTCTGCGGCATGGTCGCAGGGACCTGAAGAGACCCTCAGCCTCCAAAAGCTGTGGCCGAAGGCCGCTGAAAGCTACTCTCCTTCCTGGGGCCTGCAAGGACAGCTGCCCCTGGCCCCGTAGCGCCCACTGCCTCTCGTCCCTGTCGCAAGGGTGTGCAGACAGTGAATGCCGTGGGGGGGTGCGCCCACAGTCTTCTATGCTGTGTGCCTGCCTGGCACGTAATGGAGGGTGGGGCAGCGGCCTGCAGTGCTATTGGGCAGTGCAGCCTTCCGGCCTAACTCACAATGAAGGGAGGGTGGGGCTATAGGGCGGGGCGGCCTTCTGGCCCCAGCTCAAAATGGAGGCTGAGGCACGGTGGCTTCAAGCTGCGTTGGGTGGCAGAGACGTCGCGGTGTTGGACAGAACTGCCTTCCGCAGCACTGGGCTGTGTGCATGACCTTTTGTGGTGCTGGAATATGTGGACTTCTCTGGCACTGGAGAAGAAAAGCAGGATGCCATCCAACTCATTGTGATTTCCATTTCGATTCCCGTAAAGGAACTATCTCACCATACCTACCAGCCAGTTAAAGGAAGCTAGTTGCAGGCGTACTCTGCTTAAGGAGCTGCTGGGGCAGATGGCCAGGCTGTCACGAGAAAGCAGCAGCCTGAGGTGCTCCTGGGAATCTCTGAGGGAGACGGATAGGAGGTGGTGTTGTGGGAATCAAATGTTGTTTCTGCATTAGAATTGGATAATATTTATATTTCGTGAACTCCGTTGTCATAGTTCTTTTGGGGAGTCCTTCTACTTAACTTGGGGAAGATCTCAGATAGTTTGCATCACTTATCGTCTAGCCAAATCTTCCCAGGAATGCCCGCTCTGTATATAGGTGTATATATGTATATTTTGTCACACACATTGCAAGAATATCCTGCACGAGATCAAACCGGAGAAGGCTGGACCCTGTGTGGGGCTGGTGCTGCAGTCCAAAAACTGGGGTGGAAAGACACTGCTTTGAAGGGGTTGGGTATGCTCAGCCCTTTCATCCCCCAACATGTATTGCCCCAGCCCCAGCTCTCTCAGCCTGTCCTCACAGGTGAGGTGTTTGATCCGGAAGTGGTGCGCGCACGGTCCTGCTCCTCTGCGCAGGCACCCCGCCGATCTGCGTTATGCTCGGTCCTCCGGGAAGTAGTGCGCATGCGCCGTCCAGCTTTCCAATAGCATCCATTTCTTCGAAGCCCTGAGATGCAGGTGAGCAGGCAATACTTGGACCGCCGGCTCCGCGACACTGTTCTCTCTTTTCCAATCCAGAATGCTCCTTGTCTATTTCCTCGGGCGGTTTTATGCCCCGGTCTGCTTCCAGAACGTACTGTCTAGGCGGACCGTGCACCCGCCGCTTGCGCAATGAGGCGACGAAAAAAGCGAACGCGTAGGTGCGTGCCCGAAAACGAGCGTACGCCGTAATCCGCGCGCGAGAAGCGCATGCGCAGTGCCGTGCCAAGGCGGCCGCACGCGCAGTTCGGTGACATGCTTGCCGCATGCGCACTGCAAACGATGGCGCATGCGTTTTGCGGCCGTGAGGAGAGCATGCGCATCGCGGTGCCGAGACTCGCGCATGCGCAGAGCGGTGCGAACGGTCGCGCATGCCCAATGCGCTCTTGCAGCTGGCGCGTGCGCAGAGCACTTGGCACATGCGCATTGCGGGGCACAGACAGGCGCATGCGCCGTGGCGGGCAGAATCCGGCGCATGCCCCGTTCGGAGCAGAATCCAGTGCGCGCGTAGTGGTGTGTGGTTTTTTTGTTTTTTTTTTTTTAAACCACTGGCGCATGCGTTGTGCTTTCTCATGAACCGCGCGTCCGTACTCCGTGCTGTTGTCTCGAGAACCGCGCCTGCGTAGTGCGGTGCCTAGAGAGACTGCCGCGTGCGCAGTGCCTAGATTCGCACGTGCGCGTTGCTCTCGCGAGACTTGCTTTTCCAGGAACGCTGCGGTGCAGAGCTGGGGCTGGAACGGGACGTCTGCTCCTCCACCGCGGCGGCAAGCACGTTGGGTGCCACGAGGCGCTGAGAGGCAGCCCTGAGCCGACCCGGTCCGTTCCCGGGTGGGCTCGGGCATAAAAGGGCGGAAATAGACGAGGGGCATCCTGGATTAGAAGGGGAGAATATCGCTGAGCCGGCGGTCCGAGAATCGGCTGCTTGCCCGTCCCCGTAGTGGTTTGTCGAAACAATTGCTATCTTTCAGTTGACGGGCGCGTGTTCGCTATTACCTGGAGGACTGATCACCACAGAGAGTGGCGGATTAGCTGCGCAGAGCGGTTAAAACGCCACTTCCGCGTTTCTACGCGCATGCGTTATACCGCTTGCCGGCCTAAGCAGCGGGCAGCGGCAGTTCCGCGCATTGGCCACGAGGTGGCAGCAGAGACCGCGGAAAGAACTTTTCTGACGGATTGCCGGGGACCCGCGGCGCAGTCCCTGGCGATTCGTTCTCTCTGTGTCTCGTAATGACGGGGGCAGAACACGAAGTTAGAAGTGGAGGGTGTGTGGGGGGAAAGACGAAGAAAAAAGAGGGAAACTTCTCCAAACCCAGGAGAGCTGTGCTAAGTGCTTATAAATAGCTGTAAAAAAAGAGGTTTTTTTTTTTCCTTTTGCCAGCATCCGTTGCATCTTTTCTAAATGTTCGCATTACCAAAGTGTAACTGCCCAGCAAATTTAATGATAACGAAATTAAAGCCCGTTGGCAGAAAGCACAGGGCCGTATTAATGTTCACGCAGCTTCTGTCTTCTTTATACTTTAATGTATTTTTTTCCAAGGGCCTTTCTTCAACTCCAAGTTTCATTTTTGGCTTTTTATGACCCCACACATCAACCCCGTGTCCCCACATGTCCCCTCATGTCTCCTCACCTCCCCCCACACTACCTGTCCCCCTTCGCTCCGTGCCCATGTCACCGTGGGGTTGAGGGCAGGGTCAGGGATGCCTGTGGGGTGCGTGGAGTCCTGGGAGAAGTTGATGGCTGTGCGCAGTGGGGTGATGGTGTCCTCCGCACACGGCTGTGACAGTGGGGTGGGGGTAGCGCCCCACAGGTGGGGGTCATTGCCCCCAGAATGGGGCTTGTGCCCCACACACGTGGGCCGCTTGTATGGGGAGTGCATTCTGGAGATGATCTGTCTTTTCTCCAAATCTGCAGTGACTTCAGCAATCCCCTGTCGTGCCGCAACAGAAATGGGGTCCTGCAGTACGTCAGTGATCTCTGACTCGAGGAGTGCAGGGGCTGCACGAAGTACGCACTCTACAGCCTCCCGACTTCTTTGGGGTTTGGGATCGATGTTTGAGCCAAAGGGCTTCACGCTGCCATGCGGGCAGGTGCCAGGTTCACCCACTGAGGAACCAAATCCTAAAATAATTTCACAATGGTCTTTAATTGCTGTGCAAGTAGATGACACAGATTTCTCACTGGGGAGCCAAAGCTGACCCTGGCAGTTTGGCAGACAGCACTCGCTCCATTCACACCGGTAGTCTCAGCCCTTTTGTTGCACATGCAGCTTCTCAGCATCTTGCTGTATCAGTATAGAAATCTGTGCTCCCCTATTTATTAGAAATGCCACCAATTGCCATTGAGGACAGACTGGAATCAAAACATGTGGACCATCCTAGCTTGTCCATCGATAACCCCCTCCCTCCCCCCTTGCCCAATTGGCTGCCAGTCATTACTTCATTACTTTTTTTTTTTTTTTTTTTCATGCTTTTATGGGAACTTTGAGATCACAGCCTGAAGCAGTGACGGAGCACCTGGTGAGGGGTGTAGCCCTGCAAGCACAGGTGGAAGCAATGCACCTAGAGAACCAGATGAGGCTGAGCCTGGCTCCAGCCCCTCCCTCTCCTCATTTAAGGGCTGGCAGCCCCAAAGGCAGGGTTTCTTCCTGGAGACTGCCTCCTGTGGATTGTTGGGTGAGCTCTGGTTCTTGGAAAGAGGTAAGTGATCCTTTCTTTTTTGCAGGGTTTTGGCTTCTGCCTTTCTGTGGGGATCCTAAGTTGGTTTAGAGTAGCTATGTCCGCTATGCCTCTCCTTATGATGCCTTCCAATTGTTCTCTGAGGGGAGTGAAGGGGTTATCTGCTTTTCTCTGAATTGGTAATGAAGAGACTGACGTTCATTCCTCTCTTTTACTCTTATCTCATGTCTGGAATGCTTCAATCAGCCCCAAGGTAATGCTGGTTGGCTGACTGAGCATTGCAACTCTGGAAACGCCTGGAGCTAATGTGCTTTTCTGTAAAGAGATTCTGCATTCTCCAGGTTTCCTTTGCAACTCTTTTCAAGCCCAGTACCTTCTTGTGAAGTCTCCGTTCCTCTTTCATGACTCTCATTGCACAATCATCGACCTGGGACTCCAAACTACCACACTGTCCCAACCTATTTTATGACACGTTCCCTCTGTGTCCTACTTGTGTCTTTGTGTTCTCCCTGTGTCCTCTGCCCCTGTCCCCTCTGTGTCTCCTCTGCCACGGATTAATTCCGCCCATGCTGAGTATTGTTTAAGGGCGCGTATTTAAATTATGCTCCGTGTCTCTTTGGATCCCGTTCTGTTTTGCAGCTCGATGGGGTTTAAGGGTTTCTGGGGCTCCTCTAGTTAGTGGTTTAAGCACTGTGAAATCTGTGGAGCAGATAATGGAACGCCATGAATCCCTTGTTCATGCATCGCTTGTATGCAGGTGGGTTTGGTGATGGCTGTGGGACGCTCACTTAGAGATGGAATGGGGGTCACAAGGGGCTCGCCTTGCTCCCTGGGGTTTATTCTTCCAGCCCAATAAGCTACGTGGCTGGTGATAGAGTGAGGTGCGTGTATCAGGCTGGGACCTGAGCTTAAGAAAAGCCCCAGCCCCAGTGGCCGTTTTCTTCATCCTCGCTTAGTGTAATGCAGTCTCCACTACTTGAGCATACTGAACACGAGTATTCTGTTCCTGTTTTGTCTGGTTCTCTCCTAGACCTCCCTTACAGATTTGTCAGTAGTAACAGATGTCAGGGCACAGTTCTCAGAGCACGTTGTGGCCGACCACCCCAGGGTCCTAGGGTTCTTTCTGTTTTTATGGCAGATCCGGCTTCGTCTTTCTAGGAAACAAAGGATTGTCTTCTACTGGACCACTTTGTCTGGATCACCCCAGATATCTCCATCCCAATTGTCAGGGGATGCTGTTAGTTTCCTAGTCTGTATGATACCCAACCTCCCCACCCCTCTTCCTTCCATCCCCTGGCCCCCATTCAATAGCTAGCTCTGCCGCTGTGGGACCCACCAGTGTGATGAAGCAGTACCTCTGGTGTGCTGAATACTGGGACTGGCACAGAGAGGCTCTATGGCTGATGTGAATCTTCCCGACTGGACTACTTGGTGAGTTTCCCCGGAGCTGTTGAGCACACAGGCTTCCCCACCTACCCTGGTTGCTCACCATGCCATCGATGTCCTTTGTGGACATGGCTTCAGGTATCATACCAGAGACTCCTTAGAGTTGGAAGCGACCATTTATGATGATCTAGTCCGACTCACCCACAATGAACAGGGACATTCACAGCTAGATCAGGTTGCCCTGCGTGTCACCTTGGAAGGGACAGGGCATCCACCGCATCTCTGGGCAACCTGGTCCACTGCGCAGAGTCACAGAATGTCCCGGGTCGGAAGGGACCTCGAGGATCGTGGATCTCCAACCCCCCCCCCTGCCACATGCAGGACCACCAACCTCCCCATTTCATACTAGACCGGGCTGCCCAGGGCCCCATCCAACCTGGCCTTGAACACCTCCAGGGATGGACGGGGCATCCACAGCCTCTCTGGGCAGCTGTTCCAGCACCTCACCGCTCTCTCTGTGGAGAACTTCCCCCTGCCATCCAACCTAAATCTTCCCTTCCCCAGCTTAAAACGTTTCCCCTTGTCCCTTGCTATGAAGGATATTTTCCTTATATCTAACCTAAATTTTCCCTCCTTCTTTCCTTTAGCTCCCCTTTGGGTATCGAAAGGCTGTTACCAGGTCACCTCGGAGCCTTCACTTCTCCGGGCTGAACAGCCCCAGCTCTCTCAGCCTGTCCTCACAGGTGAGGTGTTTGATCCTTTGGTTCTTTTTTTTTTTTTTTTTTTTTTTTCCTTGTGGCCGTCCTCTGTATGTGCTCCAACGGGTCCATGTCCCTTCTGCACTGAGGGCTCTTCATATGGACGCAGTACTCCAGGTGAGGCCTCTTCAGCACAGAGCAGAGGGGCAGGATCACCTCTTTTCACCTGCTGACCGCACGTCTTTTGGTGCAGCCCAGGATGTGGCTGGTTTTCCGGGCTGGGAGGGCACTTTGCTGGCTCGTGTACAGCTTGCCATCCACCAGCTCTTTTGGGACGGGCCTAGGCTCAGCCCTTTCATCCCCCAGCATGTATTGGTAGTGGGGGGTTCTCTTGTCCCAGGTGCAAGACACTGCGCCTGGATTTGTTGAAGCTGATGAGGTTTGTCTGTGCCCGCTGCTCAAGCCTCTCTGGGTCCCTCTGGTTGGCGTCCCATGTCACTGCTGGCGTGTCGCTGCTCCCCACAGCTTGGTGTTGTCAGCAAGGTTTCTGAGTTGTGGCTGATAAGACGACTGCCTGGAGTGAGTCAAGCATCCTTCAGCTTGAACCAGGTCCAAGTGTGCACAGCAAGAAAGACATGGCCTTCATCAAAAGACCACCAGATGACCCTGAGAGATACCTCGCATGTGTAAAAGAACTGAGACCTGAGGCTAGAAAAAATGTCAATCCTACTGGGGACTCGCTGTAATAACCCAGCCTTTTCTTGGACTTCCCCCAGACGGCGAGCTCGGGCTTTACAGGCTAGAGGTGGAGCTAACACAGAGACCTCTGGATTTTCAAAAAGGAACAAGAAGGCTGAGAATCGGGTGCTTTGTTTGACGTTTTCACTGGCTGTCCTACTTAAGGATTCTGCCTGTCCATAGGCACGTTTGGTTGGTTTGGCTGGAACTTAGGAGCCTGGTGCTTATGCCTTCGGTTCTTTGTGATACAGAGCTGCGCCCTTTGCTGCCCAGACCAAATGCACGTGTTGTTGGAAGAGATTACTCTATGCATTTTACTTTTTTTTCTTTAATGCTTTTAAAGAGTGAGAGTGGTATACGCCTTCAAGCAGGTAACATATGAAACTTGTTTGTTTGTTTGTTTTCCTTATGCATACCTCGCATTTCATATCAATTCTCCCTTTGGGTCAAAAGTAGACCAAATCCTTGAAACCGTGCCTGGGAATCCCACTGATATTGAAACAGTTCAGCAGTGGTGCCCATGGTCAGAACGCCCTGCGGCGGCAGATCCTGGCATTGACTGTGAATGGAAGAACTGACAACAAATCGCTCGATATCAAAATTGACCCGGTGGATATTTACAAGCGCCGGGAGACCCAGACGGGATCTCAGAGTTGCATGGCCAGGTACAGAAGTTGTTTTACTGGTGGTTTTTTTGTTTGTTTTCTTTTGCAACGTTAAGGATTGTTAATCATTCCTCGCCATCCTTGGCTTCACTGCGCCCTCCTGTCCAATTGACACCAGCTTTTTCATCACCTCAGTTGCCTTCAAAAAAAAAAAAAAAAGCATGACAAAATCAATTTGATGATGACGTTATTTATTTATTTACCGATATTCTTAAGCACTTAGCAGAGTTTTGCTGGGCATAGAGAAGTTTTCCTTGTTTTTCTTCGTCTTGTTCCAACTGACGTAATTCTCTCCTCCCTCAACCCCGACCTAACTGCGTTTTTCCTCTGCCCTCACGAGAGAGAAGGAGCGGAGCGCCAGAAGCTGCGGCGCGGCTCCGCGTCAGTCCAGTCGGAGCTGTTGTTTCCGCGGTCTCTGGTGCCCCCTCGTGGCCAATCGGTGGAATTGCGGCCGCGTATGTTCGGTGCCGCAGGCAGCAGTACGCATGCGCGCAGGCACGCGGAAGTGGCGTACGTACGTTCTCATCGCTCTGCGCAGCGAATCTGCCGAGCTTTGTTAGGGTTAGTCCTCCAGGCAACAGCACGCATGCGCCAGAGAACTCATAAATAGCTTTCAAATCTACCAAGCCCTGAGATGCAGTCGAGCAGTCAATTCCTGCTGGCTCAGCAACGGTTTTCTCTCTTGCTGTCGGAAGTGCTCCTTGTCTATTTCCTCCGACGGTCTGACGCTCGAGCCTGCCTCGGGAACAGGCACATGCGTAGTGCGGTGCGGAGGGTGGCGCTTGCGCAGTGCAGCGTCTAGGCTTGGGCACGCGTAGTGCTCTGCCGAGAGGGGCGCATGCGTAGCGCCGAGCCGCTACCGGCACATGCGCACTGCAGTGCCCGGGCTCGCGCGTGCGCGTTGCTCTCCCGAGGCTCGCTGGTCGCGGGTTGCTGCCGCGTCGGTGCTGCTGCACGCCAGTACCGCGACCGCGACTCTCCGAGCTGCTCGCGTTCCACTGCCGCTGGGAGGGCTTTTAAACGGCTGGGGGACGGTGCAGGGCTGGGGGTGGAAAGGGACTTTGCTGGTTCACCGGGGCGGAGAGGAAGTTGGATGCCACGAGGCGCTGAGGGGCAGCTGTGAGCCCAACCGGTCCGCTTCCGCGTGGGCTTGGGCATAAAAGGGCGGAAATAGACGAGGGGCATCCTGGATTAGAAGGGGGAGAATATCGCTGGGCCGGCGGCCCGGGAATCGACTGCTTGCCCGTCCCCGTCGTGGTCTGTCGAAACAATTGCTGTCTTTAAGTGGACGGGCGCACGGTCGCTATTAGCTGGAGGACTGATCACCATAGAGAGCGGCGCATTAGCTGCGCAGAGCGGTTAAAACGCCACTTCCTCATTTGTACGCGCATGCGTTGTGCTGCTTGCGGGACGCGGCGACAGACAGCGGCAGTTCCGCGCATGGGCCACGAGGTGGCAGCAAAGACCGCGGAAAGAACTTTTCTGACGGGATCGGCCCGCGTTTTTCTCCCCTGGCGACCCGTTCTCTCTGTCTTGTGATGGCGGGAGAAGAGCGCGAAGTTGGAAGCGGGGGCGTTGTGGGGGGAAAGACGAAGAAAAAAAGAGAGAGACTACCCCAAACCCAGGCAAGCTCTGCTAAGTGCTTATAAGTAGCTGTGAAAAAATAAGTTCTTTTTTTTTTTTTTTTTTTCTTTTTGCCAGCATCTGTTGCATTGTTTCTAAATGTTCACAGACCAAAATGCAACTGCCCGGCAAATTTAATGATAACGAAATTAAAGCCCATTGGCAGAAAGCGCGGGGCCATATTAATGTTCACTCAGCCTCTGTCTTGTTCCTACTTTTAATGTATTTTTCCCTTTCTTCAACTCCAGGTTTCATTTTTGGCTTTTTATTCTTTTTTATGCCCTAAAATTTAGGCCCCAGCAGGTCTACGCAGGCAGTCACAGCACAGAGTTGCTGTTTTGAGATTAGTGTGGACCATTACAGCGTTTCCACAAAGACTAACGAAAACTGCAGTTCTCCACCTAAGTTTGCAGATGGAAAAAATTAATTCACCTGCATAGAACGAATCGATGCGTCACAGCTGCCATCGGCAAGATGGCCCGAGAGCTGTGCGGGTCTATCAGGCTCAGCTGCAGCTTTTCATCTTTTCAGCTGCCCTTCTCTGGTCCTCCTGCAGCTGGACAGATAGCCCACAAGGGCACGGGGTATACGCAGGCCCTCCCCAGCCAGCTGCGGCAGGCGCTCCTTTTTTGAGGATTACTTGTTCACATACCCAGTTTCCAGCTCATTCCCTTTGGAAAGCTTTTCTTGCGCTCCATGTTACTAGCGCACAATAGAAGTTAAGCCAGTTAAGCCTCTCTCAAGCCCAAGGAGTCCAATGTGCAAGTGTTTTTTGTTTGGGTCTGTCTGTTTTTTTTCCGGGTGTAGGGGGCAGGGGGTGGGCATTTGAGATAGCTGAGCTGTGTGAAAAAAGTCAGTGTCAGAAAGGCCTCTCTCTGATGCCAATGAATATGTCGTTTCCTAAAGCCTGGTCAGTCTTCTCTGCTGGTTGCAGAGAGTTGAGCTATTACGTATGGCCAAGACGAAAGTGTAATCAGTGAAATAGGTGGAGTTGCTCCTTCTGGTAATTTAATGCCTCACCGTGGTATAGGGCGGATGAATGCTGGCTTTGTACCAAAGCACTTGGTAACCCTGAGATTCAAACCTTAATGCTTTCCAGCAAATTTATATTTTCAGGTAGTGCCGCAGAGATGCGGTGACTATTGTTCACGTATTTTCACGTGTCACTGATTACATGGGTTTTCGAAACAGGCACAGCAGAAAACTATTCTCATTGACCGGAATGATTTCTAGTAGGATTCTGTTGTTTTTGCCTCTGGGCCTTGTGTTAAAATAGTAATTTCTGGGGGCTGGCAGGTGCTATCAATATCAGAGATGGGCAAATAAGGCATAAATCTGTGTCCTATAGTAAGTTGGATATGAGCGAGCCGGGTACTTTATTATGGGAAATTGTAAAGCTGTTTTTCTAGGAATGGTGCAGCTGTGTCTCAGTTGTGTGCGCAGTTGGTGTCTAGACTAAAGGAGACTTGTTAAGCGCTCTGCTGACACGTAGGGATGGATGGAAAATTACAAGAGGGAGCTTGAGCATGTATGTATAGAATGTAAGGACCTGCAGTTAAGGATTTGGATTGGCACCTGAGTCCGTGCCTTCAGATGATGCAAGCGCTATGCCTTATCACCCAGTGGAAACGGTCAAAGAGCTGCTTTGGGACAGAATGTTTATATTGCTCAGGAAGTGTGGCCTTCCAAGGTACTTCAGGTATCCCGAAGAACAGAAGCAAGCAGTAATGATTCCTTTCTCTCTCGATTCCAATACTTGTAGGTAGTGCGCTTGAGAAAGACTTTGGAGGCTTTCCTCAGCCTCTTGCTTTCCTCATACCTTTACAAAAGCGGACTGCCAGAAAACAAGAAGACTTCACACGTGCGTTTTGAGTTTGGTTATTTTATGGTGTTTTTTAATTTTTTTTAGATTTTTTTCAGTCCAAATGTAGTAAATTCCCAGTCATACAAGTGATAAATTTTCAAGGTCTTTGTGCCGATGGACCATGCTTCAGTTGAACATCAAGTGGAGCAGGAGGTATTCTTCATCTATGTGGATGAAAATATGGAATCTTGATGGGATGCTGCCGTATTATGGAGAGGAATCTCCGCATCCCCCAGGCTCAGCCAATACACGGACACAGATTTCTGGATGGTGACCATCACTTTCTGCCACCGCTCCTGCTGCCTAGTTGCTCGTCATCGTCGGTATCCAGCAGGAGATCACGAAGCTGTGGAGGCACAGTCGTATCCAGGTCATCATCTGAAACTTCTTCCACCAGATTGGAAGGGACCAGTCCTCTTGTGCCATCCGTCAGCTCTCCCAGAAACCAGCCATCTTCATCTACGTCTCCGAAGATGTAAAGGTATTGTCCAGCAGTCAGTGGAAGCTCGTTTTCTGGGTCCTCATTAGGGCCCTCAAAAGGATTGTAGCTGTGACGAGCTATGAATCTTCGAATTAGTGCTGGTGATCGTCTGCGAGAATGCAGGCTGCAGCTTGCCATCAGCCACCCTCCCGACTTCTCCAGCCATTCCTGTTCTGGATTTCCGTGCGGCTCCAGCTTTTTCCCACTCTCCTTTTCCAAATGCTGCCCCTGCAGCTGGTTGGCTTCCTCTGCCTTTTCTGGGGCCCCTCTGGATGTGGAAGAGGCCTCCTTGAGCTGCCGGACTGTTTCCCGCAGCTGCTTGGTAAGGAGGCTGAGCGTATGCGTCTTGTCCTTGAGCCGCTCCACCTCCTCCCTCATCTGCTGAGAGCTTCTGCTCCTCAGCAGGCAGTTCTCCTCTCCAAGGAGGCTGCATTGTCTCTGCAAGTCCTTCAGTGCCCTCAGCAGATGGGCACTCTGCTCCCGCAGCTCCCTGTGCTCAGGTGGGCAGGCCTGTTGTTGCTCTGCAGCCTGAACACCCGCTTCTGCTACAGCCCGACGGCAGGCTGGCCTTTGCCGTGTGCGCGGCCCAGCGGCTGCAGCCCTGGCCCCGTTGCAGGAGGCGGGCGGCTGCCCCTGTCCGTGCTCCAGGATGTAATGCAGGAAGCGTCTCCTCTGCTCCTGCAGTTCGCGCTGGAGGCGCAGGACGTGGGCGGCCTGCTCTGCACAGGGCTTCCTGCAGAGCTGCCGCTGGACTTCCTGCTGCAGTCTGTGGGCCTCTCTGCTGCTCTCGCCACTCAGCAGCTCCTTTGCTAGCTGCCGCAGCAGATCCCGTACCTGGCGGTTGGCGTTGTTGCACCGCTGCTGCAGCCGCTCCTGCGTCTGGCGGAGCTGGGCCTCCTTCATCTGCAGCAGTTGGCGGATGTCCGCCTCCCGCTGCCTCTGGCTCTGCTCCCGCAGGCGCTGCAGCTTTGACGCCCGCTGTCGCTCCCAGTTGGAGCGCAGTCGGTCGGCCAGGAGCTGCCGCTCCCGCTCTGCCGCCTCCTGCAGCTCACGTCTCTCGACGGCCCGGCGGCGCTGCATCTCCTGGGAGCGGAGCCGCTCGCCCTCCAGCTGGGCCCGCAGCGCCTCCAGCTCCCGCCTGTGCTCCTCCCGCTGTGCGGGGCAGGCAGGGGGCTGGGCCGGGCCCCGGCGCAGAGAGGGCTGGCAGCACTTTGCCTGTCTCTGCGGCATGGTCGCAGGGACCTGAAGAGACCCTCAGCCTCCAAAAGCTGTGGCCGAAGGCCGCTGAAAGCTACTCTCCTTCCTGGGGCCTGCAAGGACAGCTGCCCCTGGCCCCGTAGCGCCCACTGCCTCTCGTCCCTGTCGCAAGGGTGTGCAGACAGTGAATGCCGTGGGGGGGTGCGCCCACAGTCTTCTATGCTGTGTGCCTGCCTGGCACGTAATGGAGGGTGGGGCAGCGGCCTGCAGTGCTATTGGGCAGTGCAGCCTTCCGGCCTAACTCACAATGAAGGGAGGGTGGGGCTATAGGGCGGGGCGGCCTTCTGGCCCCAGCTCAAAATGGAGGCTGAGGCACGGTGGCTTCAAGCTGCGTTGGGTGGCAGAGACGTCGCGGTGTTGGACAGAACTGCCTTCCGCAGCACTGGGCTGTGTGCATGACCTTTTGTGGTGCTGGAATATGTGGACTTCTCTGGCACTGGAGAAGAAAAGCAGGATGCCATCCAACTCATTGTGATTTCCATTTCGATTCCCGTAAAGGAACTATCTCACCATACCTACCAGCCAGTTAAAGGAAGCTAGTTGCAGGCGTACTCTGCTTAAGGAGCTGCTGGGGCAGATGGCCAGGCTGTCACGAGAAAGCAGCAGCCTGAGGTGCTCCTGGGAATCTCTGAGGGAGACGGATAGGAGGTGGTGTTGTGGGAATCAAATGTTGTTTCTGCATTAGAATTGGATAATATTTATATTTCGTGAACTCCGTTGTCATAGTTCTTTTGGGGAGTCCTTCTACTTAACTTGGGGAAGATCTCAGATAGTTTGCATCACTTATCGTCTAGCCAAATCTTCCCAGGAATGCCCGCTCTGTATATAGGTGTATATATGTATATTTTGTCACACACATTGCAAGAATATCCTGCACGAGATCAAACCGGAGAAGGCTGGACCCTGTGTGGGGCTGGTGCTGCAGTCCAAAAACTGGGGTGGAAAGACACTGCTTTGAAGGGGTTGGGTATGCTCAGCCCTTTCATCCCCCAACATGTATTGCCCCAGCCCCAGCTCTCTCAGCCTGTCCTCACAGGTGAGGTGTTTGATCCGGAAGTGGTGCGCGCACGGTCCTGCTCCTCTGCGCAGGCACCCCGCCGATCTGCGTTATGCTCGGTCCTCCGGGAAGTAGTGCGCATGCGCCGTCCAGCTTTCCAATAGCATCCATTTCTTCGAAGCCCTGAGATGCAGGTGAGCAGGCAATACTTGGACCGCCGGCTCCGCGACACTGTTCTCTCTTTTCCAATCCAGAATGCTCCTTGTCTATTTCCTCGGGCGGTTTTATGCCCCGGTCTGCTTCCAGAACGTACTGTCTAGGCGGACCGTGCACCCGCCGCTTGCGCAATGAGGCGACGAAAAAAGCGAACGCGTAGGTGCGTGCCCGAAAACGAGCGTACGCCGTAATCCGCGCGCGAGAAGCGCATGCGCAGTGCCGTGCCAAGGCGGCCGCACGCGCAGTTCGGTGACATGCTTGCCGCATGCGCACTGCAAACGATGGCGCATGCGTTTTGCGGCCGTGAGGAGAGCATGCGCATCGCGGTGCCGAGACTCGCGCATGCGCAGAGCGGTGCGAACGGTCGCGCATGCCCAATGCGCTCTTGCAGCTGGCGCGTGCGCAGAGCACTTGGCACATGCGCATTGCGGGGCACAGACAGGCGCATGCGCCGTGGCGGGCAGAATCCGGCGCATGCCCCGTTCGGAGCAGAATCCAGTGCGCGCGTAGTGGTGTGTGGTTTTTTTGTTTTTTTTTTTTTAAACCACTGGCGCATGCGTTGTGCTTTCTCATGAACCGCGCGTCCGTACTCCGTGCTGTTGTCTCGAGAACCGCGCCTGCGTAGTGCGGTGCCTAGAGAGACTGCCGCGTGCGCAGTGCCTAGATTCGCACGTGCGCGTTGCTCTCGCGAGACTTGCTTTTCCAGGAACGCTGCGGTGCAGAGCTGGGGCTGGAACGGGACGTCTGCTCCTCCACCGCGGCGGCAAGCACGTTGGGTGCCACGAGGCGCTGAGAGGCAGCCCTGAGCCGACCCGGTCCGTTCCCGGGTGGGCTCGGGCATAAAAGGGCGGAAATAGACGAGGGGCATCCTGGATTAGAAGGGGAGAATATCGCTGAGCCGGCGGTCCGAGAATCGGCTGCTTGCCCGTCCCCGTAGTGGTTTGTCGAAACAATTGCTATCTTTCAGTTGACGGGCGCGTGTTCGCTATTACCTGGAGGACTGATCACCACAGAGAGTGGCGGATTAGCTGCGCAGAGCGGTTAAAACGCCACTTCCGCGTTTCTACGCGCATGCGTTATACCGCTTGCCGGCCTAAGCAGCGGGCAGCGGCAGTTCCGCGCATTGGCCACGAGGTGGCAGCAGAGACCGCGGAAAGAACTTTTCTGACGGATTGCCGGGGACCCGCGGCGCAGTCCCTGGCGATTCGTTCTCTCTGTGTCTCGTAATGACGGGGGCAGAACACGAAGTTAGAAGTGGAGGGTGTGTGGGGGGAAAGACGAAGAAAAAAGAGGGAAACTTCTCCAAACCCAGGAGAGCTGTGCTAAGTGCTTATAAATAGCTGTAAAAAAAGAGGTTTTTTTTTTTCCTTTTGCCAGCATCCGTTGCATCTTTTCTAAATGTTCGCATTACCAAAGTGTAACTGCCCAGCAAATTTAATGATAACGAAATTAAAGCCCGTTGGCAGAAAGCACAGGGCCGTATTAATGTTCACGCAGCTTCTGTCTTCTTTATACTTTAATGTATTTTTTTCCAAGGGCCTTTCTTCAACTCCAAGTTTCATTTTTGGCTTTTTATGACCCCACACATCAACCCCGTGTCCCCACATGTCCCCTCATGTCTCCTCACCTCCCCCCACACTACCTGTCCCCCTTCGCTCCGTGCCCATGTCACCGTGGGGTTGAGGGCAGGGTCAGGGATGCCTGTGGGGTGCGTGGAGTCCTGGGAGAAGTTGATGGCTGTGCGCAGTGGGGTGATGGTGTCCTCCGCACACGGCTGTGACAGTGGGGTGGGGGTAGCGCCCCACAGGTGGGGGTCATTGCCCCCAGAATGGGGCTTGTGCCCCACACACGTGGGCCGCTTGTATGGGGAGTGCATTCTGGAGATGATCTGTCTTTTCTCCAAATCTGCAGTGACTTCAGCAATCCCCTGTCGTGCCGCAACAGAAATGGGGTCCTGCAGTACGTCAGTGATCTCTGACTCGAGGAGTGCAGGGGCTGCACGAAGTACGCACTCTACAGCCTCCCGACTTCTTTGGGGTTTGGGATCGATGTTTGAGCCAAAGGGCTTCACGCTGCCATGCGGGCAGGTGCCAGGTTCACCCACTGAGGAACCAAATCCTAAAATAATTTCACAATGGTCTTTAATTGCTGTGCAAGTAGATGACACAGATTTCTCACTGGGGAGCCAAAGCTGACCCTGGCAGTTTGGCAGACAGCACTCGCTCCATTCACACCGGTAGTCTCAGCCCTTTTGTTGCACATGCAGCTTCTCAGCATCTTGCTGTATCAGTATAGAAATCTGTGCTCCCCTATTTATTAGAAATGCCACCAATTGCCATTGAGGACAGACTGGAATCAAAACATGTGGACCATCCTAGCTTGTCCATCGATAACCCCCTCCCTCCCCCCTTGCCCAATTGGCTGCCAGTCATTACTTCATTACTTTTTTTTTTTTTTTTTTTCATGCTTTTATGGGAACTTTGAGATCACAGCCTGAAGCAGTGACGGAGCACCTGGTGAGGGGTGTAGCCCTGCAAGCACAGGTGGAAGCAATGCACCTAGAGAACCAGATGAGGCTGAGCCTGGCTCCAGCCCCTCCCTCTCCTCATTTAAGGGCTGGCAGCCCCAAAGGCAGGGTTTCTTCCTGGAGACTGCCTCCTGTGGATTGTTGGGTGAGCTCTGGTTCTTGGAAAGAGGTAAGTGATCCTTTCTTTTTTGCAGGGTTTTGGCTTCTGCCTTTCTGTGGGGATCCTAAGTTGGTTTAGAGTAGCTATGTCCGCTATGCCTCTCCTTATGATGCCTTCCAATTGTTCTCTGAGGGGAGTGAAGGGGTTATCTGCTTTTCTCTGAATTGGTAATGAAGAGACTGACGTTCATTCCTCTCTTTTACTCTTATCTCATGTCTGGAATGCTTCAATCAGCCCCAAGGTAATGCTGGTTGGCTGACTGAGCATTGCAACTCTGGAAACGCCTGGAGCTAATGTGCTTTTCTGTAAAGAGATTCTGCATTCTCCAGGTTTCCTTTGCAACTCTTTTCAAGCCCAGTACCTTCTTGTGAAGTCTCCGTTCCTCTTTCATGACTCTCATTGCACAATCATCGACCTGGGACTCCAAACTACCACACTGTCCCAACCTATTTTATGACACGTTCCCTCTGTGTCCTACTTGTGTCTTTGTGTTCTCCCTGTGTCCTCTGCCCCTGTCCCCTCTGTGTCTCCTCTGCCACGGATTAATTCCGCCCATGCTGAGTATTGTTTAAGGGCGCGTATTTAAATTATGCTCCGTGTCTCTTTGGATCCCGTTCTGTTTTGCAGCTCGATGGGGTTTAAGGGTTTCTGGGGCTCCTCTAGTTAGTGGTTTAAGCACTGTGAAATCTGTGGAGCAGATAATGGAACGCCATGAATCCCTTGTTCATGCATCGCTTGTATGCAGGTGGGTTTGGTGATGGCTGTGGGACGCTCACTTAGAGATGGAATGGGGGTCACAAGGGGCTCGCCTTGCTCCCTGGGGTTTATTCTTCCAGCCCAATAAGCTACGTGGCTGGTGATAGAGTGAGGTGCGTGTATCAGGCTGGGACCTGAGCTTAAGAAAAGCCCCAGCCCCAGTGGCCGTTTTCTTCATCCTCGCTTAGTGTAATGCAGTCTCCACTACTTGAGCATACTGAACACGAGTATTCTGTTCCTGTTTTGTCTGGTTCTCTCCTAGACCTCCCTTACAGATTTGTCAGTAGTAACAGATGTCAGGGCACAGTTCTCAGAGCACGTTGTGGCCGACCACCCCAGGGTCCTAGGGTTCTTTCTGTTTTTATGGCAGATCCGGCTTCGTCTTTCTAGGAAACAAAGGATTGTCTTCTACTGGACCACTTTGTCTGGATCACCCCAGATATCTCCATCCCAATTGTCAGGGGATGCTGTTAGTTTCCTAGTCTGTATGATACCCAACCTCCCCACCCCTCTTCCTTCCATCCCCTGGCCCCCATTCAATAGCTAGCTCTGCCGCTGTGGGACCCACCAGTGTGATGAAGCAGTACCTCTGGTGTGCTGAATACTGGGACTGGCACAGAGAGGCTCTATGGCTGATGTGAATCTTCCCGACTGGACTACTTGGTGAGTTTCCCCGGAGCTGTTGAGCACACAGGCTTCCCCACCTACCCTGGTTGCTCACCATGCCATCGATGTCCTTTGTGGACATGGCTTCAGGTATCATACCAGAGACTCCTTAGAGTTGGAAGCGACCATTTATGATGATCTAGTCCGACTCACCCACAATGAACAGGGACATTCACAGCTAGATCAGGTTGCCCTGCGTGTCACCTTGGAAGGGACAGGGCATCCACCGCATCTCTGGGCAACCTGGTCCACTGCGCAGAGTCACAGAATGTCCCGGGTCGGAAGGGACCTCGAGGATCGTGGATCTCCAACCCCCCCCCCTGCCACATGCAGGACCACCAACCTCCCCATTTCATACTAGACCGGGCTGCCCAGGGCCCCATCCAACCTGGCCTTGAACACCTCCAGGGATGGACGGGGCATCCACAGCCTCTCTGGGCAGCTGTTCCAGCACCTCACCGCTCTCTCTGTGGAGAACTTCCCCCTGCCATCCAACCTAAATCTTCCCTTCCCCAGCTTAAAACGTTTCCCCTTGTCCCTTGCTATGAAGGATATTTTCCTTATATCTAACCTAAATTTTCCCTCCTTCTTTCCTTTAGCTCCCCTTTGGGTATCGAAAGGCTGTTACCAGGTCACCTCGGAGCCTTCACTTCTCCGGGCTGAACAGCCCCAGCTCTCTCAGCCTGTCCTCACAGGTGAGGTGTTTGATCCTTTGGTTCTTTTTTTTTTTTTTTTTTTTTTTCCTTGTGGCCGTCCTCTGTATGTGCTCCAACGGGTCCATGTCCCTTCTGCACTGAGGGCTCTTCATATGGACGCAGTACTCCAGGTGAGGCCTCTTCAGCACAGAGCAGAGGGGCAGGATCACCTCTTTTCACCTGCTGACCGCACGTCTTTTGGTGCAGCCCAGGATGTGGCTGGTTTTCCGGGCTGGGAGGGCACTTTGCTGGCTCGTGTACAGCTTGCCATCCACCAGCTCTTTTGGGACGGGCCTAGGCTCAGCCCTTTCATCCCCCAGCATGTATTGGTAGTGGGGGGTTCTCTTGTCCCAGGTGCAAGACACTGCGCCTGGATTTGTTGAAGCTGATGAGGTTTGTCTGTGCCCGCTGCTCAAGCCTCTCTGGGTCCCTCTGGTTGGCGTCCCATGTCACTGCTGGCGTGTCGCTGCTCCCCACAGCTTGGTGTTGTCAGCAAGGTTTCTGAGTTGTGGCTGATAAGACGACTGCCTGGAGTGAGTCAAGCATCCTTCAGCTTGAACCAGGTCCAAGTGTGCACAGCAAGAAAGACATGGCCTTCATCAAAAGACCACCAGATGACCCTGAGAGATACCTCGCATGTGTAAAAGAACTGAGACCTGAGGCTAGAAAAAATGTCAATCCTACTGGGGACTCGCTGTAATAACCCAGCCTTTTCTTGGACTTCCCCCAGACGGCGAGCTCGGGCTTTACAGGCTAGAGGTGGAGCTAACACAGAGACCTCTGGATTTTCAAAAAGGAACAAGAAGGCTGAGAATCGGGTGCTTTGTTTGACGTTTTCACTGGCTGTCCTACTTAAGGATTCTGCCTGTCCATAGGCACGTTTGGTTGGTTTGGCTGGAACTTAGGAGCCTGGTGCTTATGCCTTCGGTTCTTTGTGATACAGAGCTGCGCCCTTTGCTGCCCAGACCAAATGCACGTGTTGTTGGAAGAGATTACTCTATGCATTTTACTTTTTTTTCTTTAATGCTTTTAAAGAGTGAGAGTGGTATACGCCTTCAAGCAGGTAACATATGAAACTTGTTTGTTTGTTTGTTTTCCTTATGCATACCTCGCATTTCATATCAATTCTCCCTTTGGGTCAAAAGTAGACCAAATCCTTGAAACCGTGCCTGGGAATCCCACTGATATTGAAACAGTTCAGCAGTGGTGCCCATGGTCAGAACGCCCTGCGGCGGCAGATCCTGGCATTGACTGTGAATGGAAGAACTGACAACAAATCGCTCGATATCAAAATTGACCCGGTGGATATTTACAAGCGCCGGGAGACCCAGACGGGATCTCAGAGTTGCATGGCCAGGTACAGAAGTTGTTTTACTGGTGGTTTTTTTGTTTGTTTTCTTTTGCAACGTTAAGGATTGTTAATCATTCCTCGCCATCCTTGGCTTCACTGCGCCCTCCTGTCCAATTGACACCAGCTTTTTCATCACCTCAGTTGCCTTCAAAAAAAAAAAAAAAAGCATGACAAAATCAATTTGATGATGACGTTATTTATTTATTTACCGATATTCTTAAGCACTTAGCAGAGTTTTGCTGGGCATAGAGAAGTTTTCCTTGTTTTTCTTCGTCTTGTTCCAACTGACGTAATTCTCTCCTCCCTCAACCCCGACCTAACTGCGTTTTTCCTCTGCCCTCACGAGAGAGAAGGAGCGGAGCGCCAGAAGCTGCGGCGCGGCTCCGCGTCAGTCCAGTCGGAGCTGTTGTTTCCGCGGTCTCTGGTGCCCCCTCGTGGCCAATCGGTGGAATTGCGGCCGCGTATGTTCGGTGCCGCAGGCAGCAGTACGCATGCGCGCAGGCACGCGGAAGTGGCGTACGTACGTTCTCATCGCTCTGCGCAGCGAATCTGCCGAGCTTTGTTAGGGTTAGTCCTCCAGGCAACAGCACGCATGCGCCAGAGAACTCATAAATAGCTTTCAAATCTACCAAGCCCTGAGATGCAGTCGAGCAGTCAATTCCTGCTGGCTCAGCAACGGTTTTCTCTCTTGCTGTCGGAAGTGCTCCTTGTCTATTTCCTCCGACGGTCTGACGCTCGAGCCTGCCTCGGGAACAGGCACATGCGTAGTGCGGTGCGGAGGGTGGCGCTTGCGCAGTGCAGCGTCTAGGCTTGGGCACGCGTAGTGCTCTGCCGAGAGGGGCGCATGCGTAGCGCCGAGCCGCTACCGGCACATGCGCACTGCAGTGCCCGGGCTCGCGCGTGCGCGTTGCTCTCCCGAGGCTCGCTGGTCGCGGGTTGCTGCCGCGTCGGTGCTGCTGCACGCCAGTACCGCGACCGCGACTCTCCGAGCTGCTCGCGTTCCACTGCCGCTGGGAGGGCTTTTAAACGGCTGGGGGACGGTGCAGGGCTGGGGGTGGAAAGGGACTTTGCTGGTTCACCGGGGCGGAGAGGAAGTTGGATGCCACGAGGCGCTGAGGGGCAGCTGTGAGCCCAACCGGTCCGCTTCCGCGTGGGCTTGGGCATAAAAGGGCGGAAATAGACGAGGGGCATCCTGGATTAGAAGGGGGAGAATATCGCTGGGCCGGCGGCCCGGGAATCGACTGCTTGCCCGTCCCCGTCGTGGTCTGTCGAAACAATTGCTGTCTTTAAGTGGACGGGCGCACGGTCGCTATTAGCTGGAGGACTGATCACCATAGAGAGCGGTGCATTAGCTGCGCAGAGCGGTTAAAACGCCACTTCCGCATTTGTACGCGCATGCGTTGTGCTGCTTGCGGGACGCGGCGACAGACAGCGGCAGTTCCGCGCATGGGCCACGAGGTGGCAGCAAAGACCGCGGAAAGAACTTTTCTGACGGGATCGGCCCGCGTTTTTCTCCCCTGGCGACCCGTTCTCTCTGTCTTGTGATGGCGGGAGAAGAGCGCGAAGTTGGAAGCGGGGGCGTTGTGGGGGGAAAGACGAAGAAAAAAAGAGAGAGACTACCCCAAACCCAGGCAAGCTCTGCTAAGTGCTTATAAGTAGCTGTGAAAAAATAAGTTCTTTTTTTTTTTTTTTTTTCTTTTTGCCAGCATCTGTTGCATTGTTTCTAAATGTTCACAGACCAAAATGCAACTGCCCGGCAAATTTAATGATAACGAAATTAAAGCCCATTGGCAGAAAGCGCGGGGCCATATTAATGTTCACTCAGCCTCTGTCTTGTTCCTACTTTTAATGTATTTTTTCCCAAGGGCCTTTCTTCAACTCCAGGTTTCATTTTTGGCTTTTTATTCTTTTTTATGCCCTAAAATGGGTAGTGTTAGGCCCCAGCAGGTCTACGCAGGCAGTCACAGCACAGAGTTGCTGTTTTGAGATTAGTGTGGACCATTACAGCGTTTCCACAAAGACTAACGAAAACTGCAGTTCTCCACCTAAGTTTGCAGATGGAAAAAATTAATTCACCTGCATAGAACGAATCGATGCGTCACAGCTGCCATCGGCAAGATGGCCCGAGAGCTGTGCGGGTCTATCAGGCTCAGCTGCAGCTTTTCATCTTTTCAGCTGCCCTTCTCTGGTCCTCCTGCAGCTGGACAGATAGCCCACAAGGGCACGGGGTATACGCAGGCCCTCCCCAGCCAGCTGCGGCAGGCGCTCCTTTTTTGAGGATTACTTGTTCACATACCCAGTTTCCAGCTCATTCCCTTTGGAAAGCTTTTCTTGCGCTCCATGTTACTAGCGCACAATAGAAGTTAAGCCAGTTAAGCCTCTCTCAAGCCCAAGGAGTCCAATGTGCAAGTGTTTTTTGTTTGGGTCTGTCTGTTTTTTTTCCGGGTGTAGGGGGCAGGGGGTGGGCATTTGAGATAGCTGAGCTGTGTGAAAAAAGTCAGTGTCAGAAAGGCCTCTCTCTGATGCCAATGAATATGTCGTTTCCTAAAGCCTGGTCAGTCTTCTCTGCTGGTTGCAGAGAGTTGAGCTATTACGTATGGCCAAGACGAAAGTGTAATCAGTGAAATAGGTGGAGTTGCTCCTTCTGGTAATTTAATGCCTCACCGTGGTATAGGGCGGATGAATGCTGGCTTTGTACCAAAGCACTTGGTAACCCTGAGATTCAAACCTTAATGCTTTCCAGCAAATTTATATTTTCAGGTAGTGCCGCAGAGATGCGGTGACTATTGTTCACGTATTTTCACGTGTCACTGATTACATGGGTTTTCGAAACAGGCACAGCAGAAAACTATTCTCATTGACCGGAATGATTTCTAGTAGGATTCTGTTGTTTTTGCCTCTGGGCCTTGTGTTAAAATAGTAATTTCTGGGGGCTGGCAGGTGCTATCAATATCAGAGATGGGCAAATAAGGCATAAATCTGTGTCCTATAGTAAGTTGGATATGAGCGAGCCGGGTACTTTATTATGGGAAATTGTAAAGCTGTTTTTCTAGGAATGGTGCAGCTGTGTCTCAGTTGTGTGCGCAGTTGGTGTCTAGACTAAAGGAGACTTGTTAAGCGCTCTGCTGACACGTAGGGATGGATGGAAAATTACAAGAGGGAGCTTGAGCATGTATGTATAGAATGTAAGGACCTGCAGTTAAGGATTTGGATTGGCACCTGAGTCCGTGCCTTCAGATGATGCAAGCGCTATGCCTTATCACCCAGTGGAAACGGTCAAAGAGCTGCTTTGGGACAGAATGTTTATATTGCTCAGGAAGTGTGGCCTTCCAAGGTACTTCAGGTATCCCGAAGAACAGAAGCAAGCAGTAATGATTCCTTTCTCTCTCGATTCCAATACTTGTAGGTAGTGCGCTTGAGAAAGACTTTGGAGGCTTTCCTCAGCCTCTTGCTTTCCTCATACCTTTACAAAAGCGGACTGCCAGAAAACAAGAAGACTTCACACGTGCGTTTTGAGTTTGGTTATTTTATGGTGTTTTTTAATTTTTTTTAGATTTTTTTCAGTCCAAATGTAGTAAATTCCCAGTCATACAAGTGATAAATTTTCAAGGTCTTTGTGCCGATGGACCATGCTTCAGTTGAACATCAAGTGGAGCAGGAGGTATTCTTCATCTATGTGGATGAAAATATGGAATCTTGATGGGATGCTGCCGTATTATGGAGAGGAATCTCCGCATCCCCCAGGCTCAGCCAATACACGGACACAGATTTCTGGATGGTGACCATCACTTTCTGCCACCGCTCCTGCTGCCTAGTTGCTCGTCATCGTCGGTATCCAGCAGGAGATCACGAAGCTGTGGAGGCACAGTCGTATCCAGGTCATCATCTGAAACTTCTTCCACCAGATTGGAAGGGACCAGTCCTCTTGTGCCATCCGTCAGCTCTCCCAGAAACCAGCCATCTTCATCTACGTCTCCGAAGATGTAAAGGTATTGTCCAGCAGTCAGTGGAAGCTCGTTTTCTGGGTCCTCATTAGGGCCCTCAAAAGGATTGTAGCTGTGACGAGCTATGAATCTTCGAATTAGTGCTGGTGATCGTCTGCGAGAATGCAGGCTGCAGCTTGCCATCAGCCACCCTCCCGACTTCTCCAGCCATTCCTGTTCTGGATTTCCGTGCGGCTCCAGCTTTTTCCCACTCTCCTTTTCCAAATGCTGCCCCTGCAGCTGGTTGGCTTCCTCTGCCTTTTCTGGGGCCCCTCTGGATGTGGAAGAGGCCTCCTTGAGCTGCCGGACTGTTTCCCGCAGCTGCTTGGTAAGGAGGCTGAGCGTATGCGTCTTGTCCTTGAGCCGCTCCACCTCCTCCCTCATCTGCTGAGAGCTTCTGCTCCTCAGCAGGCAGTTCTCCTCTCCAAGGAGGCTGCATTGTCTCTGCAAGTCCTTCAGTGCCCTCAGCAGATGGGCACTCTGCTCCCGCAGCTCCCTGTGCTCAGGTGGGCAGGCCTGTTGTTGCTCTGCAGCCTGAACACCCGCTTCTGCTACAGCCCGACGGCAGGCTGGCCTTTGCCGTGTGCGCGGCCCAGCGGCTGCAGCCCTGGCCCCGTTGCAGGAGGCGGGCGGCTGCCCCTGTCCGTGCTCCAGGATGTAATGCAGGAAGCGTCTCCTCTGCTCCTGCAGTTCGCGCTGGAGGCGCAGGACGTGGGCGGCCTGCTCTGCACAGGGCTTCCTGCAGAGCTGCCGCTGGACTTCCTGCTGCAGTCTGTGGGCCTCTCTGCTGCTCTCGCCACTCAGCAGCTCCTTTGCTAGCTGCCGCAGCAGATCCCGTACCTGGCGGTTGGCGTTGTTGCACCGCTGCTGCAGCCGCTCCTGCGTCTGGCGGAGCTGGGCCTCCTTCATCTGCAGCAGTTGGCGGATGTCCGCCTCCCGCTGCCTCTGGCTCTGCTCCCGCAGGCGCTGCAGCTTTGACGCCCGCTGTCGCTCCCAGTTGGAGCGCAGTCGGTCGGCCAGGAGCTGCCGCTCCCGCTCTGCCGCCTCCTGCAGCTCACGTCTCTCGACGGCCCGGCGGCGCTGCATCTCCTGGGAGCGGAGCCGCTCGCCCTCCAGCTGGGCCCGCAGCGCCTCCAGCTCCCGCCTGTGCTCCTCCCGCTGTGCGGGGCAGGCAGGGGGCTGGGCCGGGCCCCGGCGCAGAGAGGGCTGGCAGCACTTTGCCTGTCTCTGCGGCATGGTCGCAGGGACCTGAAGAGACCCTCAGCCTCCAAAAGCTGTGGCCGAAGGCCGCTGAAAGCTACTCTCCTTCCTGGGGCCTGCAAGGACAGCTGCCCCTGGCCCCGTAGCGCCCACTGCCTCTCGTCCCTGTCGCAAGGGTGTGCAGACAGTGAATGCCGTGGGGGGGTGCGCCCACAGTCTTCTATGCTGTGTGCCTGCCTGGCACGTAATGGAGGGTGGGGCAGCGGCCTGCAGTGCTATTGGGCAGTGCAGCCTTCCGGCCTAACTCACAATGAAGGGAGGGTGGGGCTATAGGGCGGGGCGGCCTTCTGGCCCCAGCTCAAAATGGAGGCTGAGGCACGGTGGCTTCAAGCTGCGTTGGGTGGCAGAGACGTCGCGGTGTTGGACAGAACTGCCTTCCGCAGCACTGGGCTGTGTGCATGACCTTTTGTGGTGCTGGAATATGTGGACTTCTCTGGCACTGGAGAAGAAAAGCAGGATGCCATCCAACTCATTGTGATTTCCATTTCGATTCCCGTAAAGGAACTATCTCACCATACCTACCAGCCAGTTAAAGGAAGCTAGTTGCAGGCGTACTCTGCTTAAGGAGCTGCTGGGGCAGATGGCCAGGCTGTCACGAGAAAGCAGCAGCCTGAGGTGCTCCTGGGAATCTCTGAGGGAGACGGATAGGAGGTGGTGTTGTGGGAATCAAATGTTGTTTCTGCATTAGAATTGGATAATATTTATATTTCGTGAACTCCGTTGTCATAGTTCTTTTGGGGAGTCCTTCTACTTAACTTGGGGAAGATCTCAGATAGTTTGCATCACTTATCGTCTAGCCAAATCTTCCCAGGAATGCCCGCTCTGTATATAGGTGTATATATGTATATTTTGTCACACACATTGCAAGAATATCCTGCACGAGATCAAACCGGAGAAGGCTGGACCCTGTGTGGGGCTGGTGCTGCAGTCCAAAAACTGGGGTGGAAAGACACTGCTTTGAAGGGGTTGGGTATGCTCAGCCCTTTCATCCCCCAACATGTATTGCCCCAGCCCCAGCTCTCTCAGCCTGTCCTCACAGGTGAGGTGTTTGATCCGGAAGTGGTGCGCGCACGGTCCTGCTCCTCTGCGCAGGCACCCCGCCGATCTGCGTTATGCTCGGTCCTCCGGGAAGTAGTGCGCATGCGCCGTCCAGCTTTCCAATAGCATCCATTTCTTCGAAGCCCTGAGATGCAGGTGAGCAGGCAATACTTGGACCGCCGGCTCCGCGACACTATTCTCTCTTTTCCAATCCAGAATGCTCCTTGTCTATTTCCTCGGGCGGTTTTATGCCCCGGTCTGCTTCCAGAACGTACTGTCTAGGCGGACCGTGCACCCGCCGCTTGCGCAATGAGGCGACGAAAAAAGCGAACGCGTAGGTGCGTGCCCGAAAACGAGCGTACGCCGTAATCCGCGCGCGAGAAGCGCATGCGCAGTGCCGTGCCAAGGCGGCCGCACGCGCAGTTCGGTGACATGCTTGCCGCATGCGCACTGCAAACGATGGCGCATGCGTTTTGCGGCCGTGAGGAGAGCATGCGCATCGCGGTGCCGAGACTCGCGCATGCGCAGAGCGGTGCGAACGGTCGCGCATGCCCAATGCGCTCTTGCAGCTGGCGCGTGCGCAGAGCACTTGGCACATGCGCATTGCGGGGCACAGACAGGCGCATGCGCCGTGGCGGGCAGAATCCGGCGCATGCCCCGTTCGGAGCAGAATCCAGTGCGCGCGTAGTGGTGTGTGGTTTTTTTTTTTTTTTTTTTTTAAACCACTGGCGCATGCGTTGTGCTTTCTCATGAACCGCGCGTCCGTACTCCGTGCTGTTGTCTCGAGAACCGCGCCTGCGTAGTGCGGTGCCTAGAGAGACTGCCGCGTGCGCAGTGCCTAGATTCGCACGTGCGCGTTGCTCTCGCGAGACTTGCTTTTCCAGGAACGCTGCGGTGCAGAGCTGGGGCTGGAACGGGACGTCTGCTCCTCCACCGCGGCGGCAAGCACGTTGGGTGCCACGAGGCGCTGAGAGGCAGCCCTGAGCCGACCCGGTCCGTTCCCGGGTGGGCTCGGGCATAAAAGGGCGGAAATAGACGAGGGGCATCCTGGATTAGAAGGGGAGAATATCGCTGAGCCGGCGGTCCGAGAATCGGCTGCTTGCCCGTCCCCGTAGTGGTTTGTCGAAACAATTGCTATCTTTCAGTTGACGGGCGCGTGTTCGCTATTACCTGGAGGACTGATCACCACAGAGAGTGGCGGATTAGCTGCGCAGAGCGGTTAAAACGCCACTTCCGCGTTTCTACGCGCATGCGTTATACCGCTTGCCGGCCTAAGCAGCGGGCAGCGGCAGTTCCGCGCATTGGCCACGAGGTGGCAGCAGAGACCGCGGAAAGAACTTTTCTGACGGATTGCCGGGGACCCGCGGCGCAGTCCCTGGCGATTCGTTCTCTCTGTGTCTCGTAATGACGGGGGCAGAACACGAAGTTAGAAGTGGAGGGTGTGTGGGGGGAAAGACGAAGAAAAAAGAGGGAAACTTCTCCAAACCCAGGAGAGCTGTGCTAAGTGCTTATAAATAGCTGTAAAAAAAGAGGTTTTTTTTTTTCCTTTTGCCAGCATCCGTTGCATCTTTTCTAAATGTTCGCATTACCAAAGTGTAACTGCCCAGCAAATTTAATGATAACGAAATTAAAGCCCGTTGGCAGAAAGCACAGGGCCGTATTAATGTTCACGCAGCTTCTGTCTTCTTTATACTTTAATGTATTTTTTTCCAAGGGCCTTTCTTCAACTCCAAGTTTCATTTTTGGCTTTTTATGACCCCACACATCAACCCCGTGTCCCCACATGTCCCCTCATGTCTCCTCACCTCCCCCCACACTACCTGTCCCCCTTCGCTCCGTGCCCATGTCACCGTGGGGTTGAGGGCAGGGTCAGGGATGCCTGTGGGGTGCGTGGAGTCCTGGGAGAAGTTGATGGCTGTGCGCAGTGGGGTGATGGTGTCCTCCGCACACGGCTGTGACAGTGGGGTGGGGGTAGCGCCCCACAGGTGGGGGTCATTGCCCCCAGAATGGGGCTTGTGCCCCACACACGTGGGCCGCTTGTATGGGGAGTGCATTCTGGAGATGATCTGTCTTTTCTCCAAATCTGCAGTGACTTCAGCAATCCCCTGTCGTGCCGCAACAGAAATGGGGTCCTGCAGTACGTCAGTGATCTCTGACTCGAGGAGTGCAGGGGCTGCACGAAGTACGCACTCTACAGCCTCCCGACTTCTTTGGGGTTTGGGATCGATGTTTGAGCCAAAGGGCTTCACGCTGCCATGCGGGCAGGTGCCAGGTTCACCCACTGAGGAACCAAATCCTAAAATAATTTCACAATGGTCTTTAATTGCTGTGCAAGTAGATGACACAGATTTCTCACTGGGGAGCCAAAGCTGACCCTGGCAGTTTGGCAGACAGCACTCGCTCCATTCACACCGGTAGTCTCAGCCCTTTTGTTGCACATGCAGCTTCTCAGCATCTTGCTGTATCAGTATAGAAATCTGTGCTCCCCTATTTATTAGAAATGCCACCAATTGCCATTGAGGACAGACTGGAATCAAAACATGTGGACCATCCTAGCTTGTCCATCGATAACCCCCTCCCTCCCCCCTTGCCCAATTGGCTGCCAGTCATTACTTCATTACTTTTTTTTTTTTTTTTTTCATGCTTTTATGGGAACTTTGAGATCACAGCCTGAAGCAGTGACGGAGCACCTGGTGAGGGGTGTAGCCCTGCAAGCACAGGTGGAAGCAATGCACCTAGAGAACCAGATGAGGCTGAGCCTGGCTCCAGCCCCTCCCTCTCCTCATTTAAGGGCTGGCAGCCCCAAAGGCAGGGTTTCTTCCTGGAGACTGCCTCCTGTGGATTGTTGGGTGAGCTCTGGTTCTTGGAAAGAGGTAAGTGATCCTTTCTTTTTTGCAGGGTTTTGGCTTCTGCCTTTCTGTGGGGATCCTAAGTTGGTTTAGAGTAGCTATGTCCGCTATGCCTCTCCTTATGATGCCTTCCAATTGTTCTCTGAGGGGAGTGAAGGGGTTATCTGCTTTTCTCTGAATTGGTAATGAAGAGACTGACGTTCATTCCTCTCTTTTACTCTTATCTCATGTCTGGAATGCTTCAATCAGCCCCAAGGTAATGCTGGTTGGCTGACTGAGCATTGCAACTCTGGAAACGCCTGGAGCTAATGTGCTTTTCTGTAAAGAGATTCTGCATTCTCCAGGTTTCCTTTGCAACTCTTTTCAAGCCCAGTACCTTCTTGTGAAGTCTCCGTTCCTCTTTCATGACTCTCATTGCACAATCATCGACCTGGGACTCCAAACTACCACACTGTCCCAACCTATTTTATGACACGTTCCCTCTGTGTCCTACTTGTGTCTTTGTGTTCTCCCTGTGTCCTCTGCCCCTGTCCCCTCTGTGTCTCCTCTGCCACGGATTAATTCCGCCCATGCTGAGTATTGTTTAAGGGCGCGTATTTAAATTATGCTCCGTGTCTCTTTGGATCCCGTTCTGTTTTGCAGCTCGATGGGGTTTAAGGGTTTCTGGGGCTCCTCTAGTTAGTGGTTTAAGCACTGTGAAATCTGTGGAGCAGATAATGGAACGCCATGAATCCCTTGTTCATGCATCGCTTGTATGCAGGTGGGTTTGGTGATGGCTGTGGGACGCTCACTTAGAGATGGAATGGGGGTCACAAGGGGCTCGCCTTGCTCCCTGGGGTTTATTCTTCCAGCCCAATAAGCTACGTGGCTGGTGATAGAGTGAGGTGCGTGTATCAGGCTGGGACCTGAGCTTAAGAAAAGCCCCAGCCCCAGTGGCCGTTTTCTTCATCCTCGCTTAGTGTAATGCAGTCTCCACTACTTGAGCATACTGAACACGAGTATTCTGTTCCTGTTTTGTCTGGTTCTCTCCTAGACCTCCCTTACAGATTTGTCAGTAGTAACAGATGTCAGGGCACAGTTCTCAGAGCACGTTGTGGCCGACCACCCCAGGGTCCTAGGGTTCTTTCTGTTTTTATGGCAGATCCGGCTTCGTCTTTCTAGGAAACAAAGGATTGTCTTCTACTGGACCACTTTGTCTGGATCACCCCAGATATCTCCATCCCAATTGTCAGGGGATGCTGTTAGTTTCCTAGTCTGTATGATACCCAACCTCCCCACCCCTCTTCCTTCCATCCCCTGGCCCCCATTCAATAGCTAGCTCTGCCGCTGTGGGACCCACCAGTGTGATGAAGCAGTACCTCTGGTGTGCTGAATACTGGGACTGGCACAGAGAGGCTCTATGGCTGATGTGAATCTTCCCGACTGGACTACTTGGTGAGTTTCCCCGGAGCTGTTGAGCACACAGGCTTCCCCACCTACCCTGGTTGCTCACCATGCCATCGATGTCCTTTGTGGACATGGCTTCAGGTATCATACCAGAGACTCCTTAGAGTCGGAAGCGACCATTTATGATGATCTAGTCCGACTCACCCACAATGAACAGGGACATTCACAGCTAGATCAGGTTGCCCTGCGTGTCACCTTGGAAGGGACAGGGCATCCACCGCATCTCTGGGCAACCTGGTCCACTGCGCAGAGTCACAGAATGTCCCGGGTCGGAAGGGACCTCGAGGATCGTGGATCTCCAACCCCCCCCCCTGCCACATGCAGGACCACCAACCTCCCCATTTCATACTAGACCGGGCTGCCCAGGGCCCCATCCAACCTGGCCTTGAACACCTCCAGGGATGGACGGGGCATCCACAGCCTCTCTGGGCAGCTGTTCCAGCACCTCACCGCTCTCTCTGTGGAGAACTTCCCCCTGCCATCCAACCTAAATCTTCCCTTCCCCAGCTTAAAACGTTTCCCCTTGTCCCTTGCTATGAAGGATATTTTCCTTATATCTAACCTAAATTTTCCCTCCTTCTTTCCTTTAGCTCCCCTTTGGGTATCGAAAGGCTGTTACCAGGTCACCTCGGAGCCTTCACTTCTCCGGGCTGAACAGCCCCAGCTCTCTCAGCCTGTCCTCACAGGTGAGGTGTTTGATCCTTTGGTTCTTTTTTTTTTTTTTTTTTTTTTTCCTTGTGGCCGTCCTCTGTATGTGCTCCAACGGGTCCATGTCCCTTCTGCACTGAGGGCTCTTCATATGGACGCAGTACTCCAGGTGAGGCCTCTTCAGCACAGAGCAGAGGGGCAGGATCACTTCTTTTCACCTGCTGACCGCATGTCTTTTGGTGCAGCCCAGGATGTGGCTGGTTTTCCGGGCTGGGAGGGCACTTTGCTGGCTCGTGTACAGCTTGCCATCCACCAGCTCTTTTGGGACGGGCCTAGGCTCAGCCCTTTCATCCCCCAGCATGTATTGGTAGTGGGGGGTTCTCTTGTCCCAGGTGCAAGACACTGCGCCTGGATTTGTTGAAGCTGATGAGGTTTGTCTGTGCCCGCTGCTCAAGCCTCTCTGGGTCCCTCTGGTTGGCGTCCCATGTCACTGCTGGCGTGTCGCTGCTCCCCACAGCTTGGTGTTGTCAGCAAGGTTTCTGAGTTGTGGCTGATAAGACGACTGCCTGGAGTGAGTCAAGCATCCTTCAGCTTGAACCAGGTCCAAGTGTGCACAGCAAGAAAGACATGGCCTTCATCAAAAGACCACCAGATGACCCTGAGAGATACCTCGCATGTGTAAAAGAACTGAGACCTGAGGCTAGAAAAAATGTCAATCCTACTGGGGACTCGCTGTAATAACCCAGCCTTTTCTTGGACTTCCCCCAGACGGCGAGCTCGGGCTTTACAGGCTAGAGGTGGAGCTAACACAGAGACCTCTGGATTTTCAAAAAGGAACAAGAAGGCTGAGAATCGGGTGCTTTGTTTGACGTTTTCACTGGCTGTCCTACTTAAGGATTCTGCCTGTCCATAGGCACGTTTGGTTGGTTTGGCTGGAACTTAGGAGCCTGGTGCTTATGCCTTCGGTTCTTTGTGATACAGAGCTGCGCCCTTTGCTGCCCAGACCAAATGCACGTGTTGTTGGAAGAGATTACTCTATGCATTTTACTTTTTTTTCTTTAATGCTTTTAAAGAGTGAGAGTGGTATACGCCTTCAAGCAGGTAACATATGAAACTTGTTTGTTTGTTTGTTTTCCTTATGCATACCTCGCATTTCATATCAATTCTCCCTTTGGGTCAAAAGTAGACCAAATCCTTGAAACCGTGCCTGGGAATCCCACTGATATTGAAACAGTTCAGCAGTGGTGCCCATGGTCAGAACGCCCTGCGGCGGCAGATCCTGGCATTGACTGTGAATGGAAGAACTGACAACAAATCGCTCGATATCAAAATTGACCCGGTGGATATTTACAAGCGCCGGGAGACCCAGACGGGATCTCAGAGTTGCATGGCCAGGTACAGAAGTTGTTTTACTGGTGGTTTTTTTGTTTGTTTTCTTTTGCAACGTTAAGGATTGTTAATCATTCCTCGCCATCCTTGGCTTCACTGCGCCCTCCTGTCCAATTGACACCAGCTTTTTCATCACCTCAGTTGCCTTCAAAAAAAAAAAAAAAAGCATGACAAAATCAATTTGATGATGACGTTATTTATTTATTTACCGATATTCTTAAGCACTTAGCAGAGTTTTGCTGGGCATAGAGAAGTTTTCCTTGTTTTTCTTCGTCTTGTTCCAACTGACGTAATTCTCTCCTCCCTCAACCCCGACCTAACTGCGTTTTTCCTCTGCCCTCACGAGAGAGAAGGAGCGGAGCGCCAGAAGCTGCGGCGCGGCTCCGCGTCAGTCCAGTCGGAGCTGTTGTTTCCGCGGTCTCTGGTGCCCCCTCGTGGCCAATCGGTGGAATTGCGGCCGCGTATGTTCGGTGCCGCAGGCAGCAGTACGCATGCGCGCAGGCACGCGGAAGTGGCGTACGTACGTTCTCATCGCTCTGCGCAGCGAATCTGCCGAGCTTTGTTAGGGTTAGTCCTCCAGGCAACAGCACGCATGCGCCAGAGAACTCATAAATAGCTTTCAAATCTACCAAGCCCTGAGATGCAGTCGAGCAGTCAATTCCTGCTGGCTCAGCAACGGTTTTCTCTCTTGCTGTCGGAAGTGCTCCTTGTCTATTTCCTCCGACGGTCTGACGCTCGAGCCTGCCTCGGGAACAGGCACATGCGTAGTGCGGTGCGGAGGGTGGCGCTTGCGCAGTGCAGCGTCTAGGCTTGGGCACGCGTAGTGCTCTGCCGAGAGGGGCGCATGCGTAGCGCCGAGCCGCTACCGGCACATGCGCACTGCAGTGCCCGGGCTCGCGCGTGCGCGTTGCTCTCCCGAGGCTCGCTGGTCGCGGGTTGCTGCCGCGTCGGTGCTGCTGCACGCCAGTACCGCGACCGCGACTCTCCGAGCTGCTCGCGTTCCACTGCCGCTGGGAGGGCTTTTAAACGGCTGGGGGACGGTGCAGGGCTGGGGGTGGAAAGGGACTTTGCTGGTTCACCGGGGCGGAGAGGAAGTTGGATGCCACGAGGCGCTGAGGGGCAGCTGTGAGCCCAACCGGTCCGCTTCCGCGTGGGCTTGGGCATAAAAGGGCGGAAATAGACGAGGGGCATCCTGGATTAGAAGGGGGAGAATATCGCTGGGCCGGCGGCCCGGGAATCGACTGCTTGCCCGTCCCCGTCGTGGTCTGTCGAAACAATTGCTGTCTTTAAGTGGACGGGCGCACGGTCGCTATTAGCTGGAGGACTGATCACCATAGAGAGCGGCGCATTAGCTGCGCAGAGCGGTTAAAACGCCACTTCCGCATTTGTACGCGCATGCGTTGTGCTGCTTGCGGGACGCGGCGACAGACAGCGGCAGTTCCGCGCATGGGCCACGAGGTGGCAGCAAAGACCGCGGAAAGAACTTTTCTGACGGGATCGGCCCGCGTTTTTCTCCCCTGGCGACCCGTTCTCTCTGTCTTGTGATGGCGGGAGAAGAGCGCGAAGTTGGAAGCGGGGGCGTTGTGGGGGGAAAGACGAAGAAAAAAAGAGAGAGACTACCCCAAACCCAGGCAAGCTCTGCTAAGTGCTTATAAGTAGCTGTGAAAAAATAAGTTCTTTTTTTTTTTTTTTTTTCTTTTTGCCAGCATCTGTTGCATTGTTTCTAAATGTTCACAGACCAAAATGCAACTGCCCGGCAAATTTAATGATAACGAAATTAAAGCCCATTGGCAGAAAGCGCGGGGCCATATTAATGTTCACTCAGCCTCTGTCTTGTTCCTACTTTTAATGTATTTTTCCCTTTCTTCAACTCCAGGTTTCATTTTTGGCTTTTTATTCTTTTTTATGCCCTAAAATTTAGGCCCCAGCAGGTCTACGCAGGCAGTCACAGCACAGAGTTGCTGTTTTGAGATTAGTGTGGACCATTACAGCGTTTCCACAAAGACTAACGAAAACTGCAGTTCTCCACCTAAGTTTGCAGATGGAAAAAATTAATTCACCTGCATAGAACGAATCGATGCGTCACAGCTGCCATCGGCAAGATGGCCCGAGAGCTGTGCGGGTCTATCAGGCTCAGCTGCAGCTTTTCATCTTTTCAGCTGCCCTTCTCTGGTCCTCCTGCAGCTGGACAGATAGCCCACAAGGGCACGGGGTATACGCAGGCCCTCCCCAGCCAGCTGCGGCAGGCGCTCCTTTTTTGAGGATTACTTGTTCACATACCCAGTTTCCAGCTCATTCCCTTTGGAAAGCTTTTCTTGCGCTCCATGTTACTAGCGCACAATAGAAGTTAAGCCAGTTAAGCCTCTCTCAAGCCCAAGGAGTCCAATGTGCAAGTGTTTTTTGTTTGGGTCTGTCTGTTTTTTTTCCGGGTGTAGGGGGCAGGGGGTGGGCATTTGAGATAGCTGAGCTGTGTGAAAAAAGTCAGTGTCAGAAAGGCCTCTCTCTGATGCCAATGAATATGTCGTTTCCTAAAGCCTGGTCAGTCTTCTCTGCTGGTTGCAGAGAGTTGAGCTATTACGTATGGCCAAGACGAAAGTGTAATCAGTGAAATAGGTGGAGTTGCTCCTTCTGGTAATTTAATGCCTCACCGTGGTATAGGGCGGATGAATGCTGGCTTTGTACCAAAGCACTTGGTAACCCTGAGATTCAAACCTTAATGCTTTCCAGCAAATTTATATTTTCAGGTAGTGCCGCAGAGATGCGGTGACTATTGTTCACGTATTTTCACGTGTCACTGATTACATGGGTTTTCGAAACAGGCACAGCAGAAAACTATTCTCATTGACCGGAATGATTTCTAGTAGGATTCTGTTGTTTTTGCCTCTGGGCCTTGTGTTAAAATAGTAATTTCTGGGGGCTGGCAGGTGCTATCAATATCAGAGATGGGCAAATAAGGCATAAATCTGTGTCCTATAGTAAGTTGGATATGAGCGAGCCGGGTACTTTATTATGGGAAATTGTAAAGCTGTTTTTCTAGGAATGGTGCAGCTGTGTCTCAGTTGTGTGCGCAGTTGGTGTCTAGACTAAAGGAGACTTGTTAAGCGCTCTGCTGACACGTAGGGATGGATGGAAAATTACAAGAGGGAGCTTGAGCATGTATGTATAGAATGTAAGGACCTGCAGTTAAGGATTTGGATTGGCACCTGAGTCCGTGCCTTCAGATGATGCAAGCGCTATGCCTTATCACCCAGTGGAAACGGTCAAAGAGCTGCTTTGGGACAGAATGTTTATATTGCTCAGGAAGTGTGGCCTTCCAAGGTACTTCAGGTATCCCGAAGAACAGAAGCAAGCAGTAATGATTCCTTTCTCTCTCGATTCCAATACTTGTAGGTAGTGCGCTTGAGAAAGACTTTGGAGGCTTTCCTCAGCCTCTTGCTTTCCTCATACCTTTACAAAAGCGGACTGCCAGAAAACAAGAAGACTTCACACGTGCGTTTTGAGTTTGGTTATTTTATGGTGTTTTTTAATTTTTTTTAGATTTTTTTCAGTCCAAATGTAGTAAATTCCCAGTCATACAAGTGATAAATTTTCAAGGTCTTTGTGCCGATGGACCATGCTTCAGTTGAACATCAAGTGGAGCAGGAGGTATTCTTCATCTATGTGGATGAAAATATGGAATCTTGATGGGATGCTGCCGTATTATGGAGAGGAATCTCCGCATCCCCCAGGCTCAGCCAATACACGGACACAGATTTCTGGATGGTGACCATCACTTTCTGCCACCGCTCCTGCTGCCTAGTTGCTCGTCATCGTCGGTATCCAGCAGGAGATCACGAAGCTGTGGAGGCACAGTCGTATCCAGGTCATCATCTGAAACTTCTTCCACCAGATTGGAAGGGACCAGTCCTCTTGTGCCATCCGTCAGCTCTCCCAGAAACCAGCCATCTTCATCTACGTCTCCGAAGATGTAAAGGTATTGTCCAGCAGTCAGTGGAAGCTCGTTTTCTGGGTCCTCATTAGGGCCCTCAAAAGGATTGTAGCTGTGACGAGCTATGAATCTTCGAATTAGTGCTGGTGATCGTCTGCGAGAATGCAGGCTGCAGCTTGCCATCAGCCACCCTCCCGACTTCTCCAGCCATTCCTGTTCTGGATTTCCGTGCGGCTCCAGCTTTTTCCCACTCTCCTTTTCCAAATGCTGCCCCTGCAGCTGGTTGGCTTCCTCTGCCTTTTCTGGGGCCCCTCTGGATGTGGAAGAGGCCTCCTTGAGCTGCCGGACTGTTTCCCGCAGCTGCTTGGTAAGGAGGCTGAGCGTATGCGTCTTGTCCTTGAGCCGCTCCACCTCCTCCCTCATCTGCTGAGAGCTTCTGCTCCTCAGCAGGCAGTTCTCCTCTCCAAGGAGGCTGCATTGTCTCTGCAAGTCCTTCAGTGCCCTCAGCAGATGGGCACTCTGCTCCCGCAGCTCCCTGTGCTCAGGTGGGCAGGCCTGTTGTTGCTCTGCAGCCTGAACACCCGCTTCTGCTACAGCCCGACGGCAGGCTGGCCTTTGCCGTGTGCGCGGCCCAGCGGCTGCAGCCCTGGCCCCGTTGCAGGAGGCGGGCGGCTGCCCCTGTCCGTGCTCCAGGATGTAATGCAGGAAGCGTCTCCTCTGCTCCTGCAGTTCGCGCTGGAGGCGCAGGACGTGGGCGGCCTGCTCTGCACAGGGCTTCCTGCAGAGCTGCCGCTGGACTTCCTGCTGCAGTCTGTGGGCCTCTCTGCTGCTCTCGCCACTCAGCAGCTCCTTTGCTAGCTGCCGCAGCAGATCCCGTACCTGGCGGTTGGCGTTGTTGCACCGCTGCTGCAGCCGCTCCTGCGTCTGGCGGAGCTGGGCCTCCTTCATCTGCAGCAGTTGGCGGATGTCCGCCTCCCGCTGCCTCTGGCTCTGCTCCCGCAGGCGCTGCAGCTTTGACGCCCGCTGTCGCTCCCAGTTGGAGCGCAGTCGGTCGGCCAGGAGCTGCCGCTCCCGCTCTGCCGCCTCCTGCAGCTCACGTCTCTCGACGGCCCGGCGGCGCTGCATCTCCTGGGAGCGGAGCCGCTCGCCCTCCAGCTGGGCCCGCAGCGCCTCCAGCTCCCGCCTGTGCTCCTCCCGCTGTGCGGGGCAGGCAGGGGGCTGGGCCGGGCCCCGGCGCAGAGAGGGCTGGCAGCACTTTGCCTGTCTCTGCGGCATGGTCGCAGGGACCTGAAGAGACCCTCAGCCTCCAAAAGCTGTGGCCGAAGGCCGCTGAAAGCTACTCTCCTTCCTGGGGCCTGCAAGGACAGCTGCCCCTGGCCCCGTAGCGCCCACTGCCTCTCGTCCCTGTCGCAAGGGTGTGCAGACAGTGAATGCCGTGGGGGGGTGCGCCCACAGTCTTCTATGCTGTGTGCCTGCCTGGCACGTAATGGAGGGTGGGGCAGCGGCCTGCAGTGCTATTGGGCAGTGCAGCCTTCCGGCCTAACTCACAATGAAGGGAGGGTGGGGCTATAGGGCGGGGCGGCCTTCTGGCCCCAGCTCAAAATGGAGGCTGAGGCACGGTGGCTTCAAGCTGCGTTGGGTGGCAGAGACGTCGCGGTGTTGGACAGAACTGCCTTCCGCAGCACTGGGCTGTGTGCATGACCTTTTGTGGTGCTGGAATATGTGGACTTCTCTGGCACTGGAGAAGAAAAGCAGGATGCCATCCAACTCATTGTGATTTCCATTTCGATTCCCGTAAAGGAACTATCTCACCATACCTACCAGCCAGTTAAAGGAAGCTAGTTGCAGGCGTACTCTGCTTAAGGAGCTGCTGGGGCAGATGGCCAGGCTGTCACGAGAAAGCAGCAGCCTGAGGTGCTCCTGGGAATCTCTGAGGGAGACGGATAGGAGGTGGTGTTGTGGGAATCAAATGTTGTTTCTGCATTAGAATTGGATAATATTTATATTTCGTGAACTCCGTTGTCATAGTTCTTTTGGGGAGTCCTTCTACTTAACTTGGGGAAGATCTCAGATAGTTTGCATCACTTATCGTCTAGCCAAATCTTCCCAGGAATGCCCGCTCTGTATATAGGTGTATATATGTATATTTTGTCACACACATTGCAAGAATATCCTGCACGAGATCAAACCGGAGAAGGCTGGACCCTGTGTGGGGCTGGTGCTGCAGTCCAAAAACTGGGGTGGAAAGACACTGCTTTGAAGGGGTTGGGTATGCTCAGCCCTTTCATCCCCCAACATGTATTGCCCCAGCCCCAGCTCTCTCAGCCTGTCCTCACAGGTGAGGTGTTTGATCCGGAAGTGGTGCGCGCACGGTCCTGCTCCTCTGCGCAGGCACCCCGCCGATCTGCGTTATGCTCGGTCCTCCGGGAAGTAGTGCGCATGCGCCGTCCAGCTTTCCAATAGCATCCATTTCTTCGAAGCCCTGAGATGCAGGTGAGCAGGCAATACTTGGACCGCCGGCTCCGCGACACTATTCTCTCTTTTCCAATCCAGAATGCTCCTTGTCTATTTCCTCGGGCGGTTTTATGCCCCGGTCTGCTTCCAGAACGTACTGTCTAGGCGGACCGTGCACCCGCCGCTTGCGCAATGAGGCGACGAAAAAAGCGAACGCGTAGGTGCGTGCCCGAAAACGAGCGTACGCCGTAATCCGCGCGCGAGAAGCGCATGCGCAGTGCCGTGCCAAGGCGGCCGCACGCGCAGTTCGGTGACATGCTTGCCGCATGCGCACTGCAAACGATGGCGCATGCGTTTTGCGGCCGTGAGGAGAGCATGCGCATCGCGGTGCCGAGACTCGCGCATGCGCAGAGCGGTGCGAACGGTCGCGCATGCCCAATGCGCTCTTGCAGCTGGCGCGTGCGCAGAGCACTTGGCACATGCGCATTGCGGGGCACAGACAGGCGCATGCGCCGTGGCGGGCAGAATCCGGCGCATGCCCCGTTCGGAGCAGAATCCAGTGCGCGCGTAGTGGTGTGTGGTTTTTTTTTTTTTTTTTTTTTAAACCACTGGCGCATGCGTTGTGCTTTCTCATGAACCGCGCGTCCGTACTCCGTGCTGTTGTCTCGAGAACCGCGCCTGCGTAGTGCGGTGCCTAGAGAGACTGCCGCGTGCGCAGTGCCTAGATTCGCACGTGCGCGTTGCTCTCGCGAGACTTGCTTTTCCAGGAACGCTGCGGTGCAGAGCTGGGGCTGGAACGGGACGTCTGCTCCTCCACCGCGGCGGCAAGCACGTTGGGTGCCACGAGGCGCTGAGAGGCAGCCCTGAGCCGACCCGGTCCGTTCCCGGGTGGGCTCGGGCATAAAAGGGCGGAAATAGACGAGGGGCATCCTGGATTAGAAGGGGAGAATATCGCTGAGCCGGCGGTCCGAGAATCGGCTGCTTGCCCGTCCCCGTAGTGGTTTGTCGAAACAATTGCTATCTTTCAGTTGACGGGCGCGTGTTCGCTATTACCTGGAGGACTGATCACCACAGAGAGTGGCGGATTAGCTGCGCAGAGCGGTTAAAACGCCACTTCCGCGTTTCTACGCGCATGCGTTATACCGCTTGCCGGCCTAAGCAGCGGGCAGCGGCAGTTCCGCGCATTGGCCACGAGGTGGCAGCAGAGACCGCGGAAAGAACTTTTCTGACGGATTGCCGGGGACCCGCGGCGCAGTCCCTGGCGATTCGTTCTCTCTGTGTCTCGTAATGACGGGGGCAGAACACGAAGTTAGAAGTGGAGGGTGTGTGGGGGGAAAGACGAAGAAAAAAGAGGGAAACTTCTCCAAACCCAGGAGAGCTGTGCTAAGTGCTTATAAATAGCTGTAAAAAAAGAGGTTTTTTTTTTTCCTTTTGCCAGCATCCGTTGCATCTTTTCTAAATGTTCGCATTACCAAAGTGTAACTGCCCAGCAAATTTAATGATAACGAAATTAAAGCCCGTTGGCAGAAAGCACAGGGCCGTATTAATGTTCACGCAGCTTCTGTCTTCTTTATACTTTAATGTATTTTTTTCCAAGGGCCTTTCTTCAACTCCAAGTTTCATTTTTGGCTTTTTATGACCCCACACATCAACCCCGTGTCCCCACATGTCCCCTCATGTCTCCTCACCTCCCCCCACACTACCTGTCCCCCTTCGCTCCGTGCCCATGTCACCGTGGGGTTGAGGGCAGGGTCAGGGATGCCTGTGGGGTGCGTGGAGTCCTGGGAGAAGTTGATGGCTGTGCGCAGTGGGGTGATGGTGTCCTCCGCACACGGCTGTGACAGTGGGGTGGGGGTAGCGCCCCACAGGTGGGGGTCATTGCCCCCAGAATGGGGCTTGTGCCCCACACACGTGGGCCGCTTGTATGGGGAGTGCATTCTGGAGATGATCTGTCTTTTCTCCAAATCTGCAGTGACTTCAGCAATCCCCTGTCGTGCCGCAACAGAAATGGGGTCCTGCAGTACGTCAGTGATCTCTGACTCGAGGAGTGCAGGGGCTGCACGAAGTACGCACTCTACAGCCTCCCGACTTCTTTGGGGTTTGGGATCGATGTTTGAGCCAAAGGGCTTCACGCTGCCATGCGGGCAGGTGCCAGGTTCACCCACTGAGGAACCAAATCCTAAAATAATTTCACAATGGTCTTTAATTGCTGTGCAAGTAGATGACACAGATTTCTCACTGGGGAGCCAAAGCTGACCCTGGCAGTTTGGCAGACAGCACTCGCTCCATTCACACCGGTAGTCTCAGCCCTTTTGTTGCACATGCAGCTTCTCAGCATCTTGCTGTATCAGTATAGAAATCTGTGCTCCCCTATTTATTAGAAATGCCACCAATTGCCATTGAGGACAGACTGGAATCAAAACATGTGGACCATCCTAGCTTGTCCATCGATAACCCCCTCCCTCCCCCCTTGCCCAATTGGCTGCCAGTCATTACTTCATTACTTTTTTTTTTTTTTTTTTCATGCTTTTATGGGAACTTTGAGATCACAGCCTGAAGCAGTGACGGAGCACCTGGTGAGGGGTGTAGCCCTGCAAGCACAGGTGGAAGCAATGCACCTAGAGAACCAGATGAGGCTGAGCCTGGCTCCAGCCCCTCCCTCTCCTCATTTAAGGGCTGGCAGCCCCAAAGGCAGGGTTTCTTCCTGGAGACTGCCTCCTGTGGATTGTTGGGTGAGCTCTGGTTCTTGGAAAGAGGTAAGTGATCCTTTCTTTTTTGCAGGGTTTTGGCTTCTGCCTTTCTGTGGGGATCCTAAGTTGGTTTAGAGTAGCTATGTCCGCTATGCCTCTCCTTATGATGCCTTCCAATTGTTCTCTGAGGGGAGTGAAGGGGTTATCTGCTTTTCTCTGAATTGGTAATGAAGAGACTGACGTTCATTCCTCTCTTTTACTCTTATCTCATGTCTGGAATGCTTCAATCAGCCCCAAGGTAATGCTGGTTGGCTGACTGAGCATTGCAACTCTGGAAACGCCTGGAGCTAATGTGCTTTTCTGTAAAGAGATTCTGCATTCTCCAGGTTTCCTTTGCAACTCTTTTCAAGCCCAGTACCTTCTTGTGAAGTCTCCGTTCCTCTTTCATGACTCTCATTGCACAATCATCGACCTGGGACTCCAAACTACCACACTGTCCCAACCTATTTTATGACACGTTCCCTCTGTGTCCTACTTGTGTCTTTGTGTTCTCCCTGTGTCCTCTGCCCCTGTCCCCTCTGTGTCTCCTCTGCCACGGATTAATTCCGCCCATGCTGAGTATTGTTTAAGGGCGCGTATTTAAATTATGCTCCGTGTCTCTTTGGATCCCGTTCTGTTTTGCAGCTCGATGGGGTTTAAGGGTTTCTGGGGCTCCTCTAGTTAGTGGTTTAAGCACTGTGAAATCTGTGGAGCAGATAATGGAACGCCATGAATCCCTTGTTCATGCATCGCTTGTATGCAGGTGGGTTTGGTGATGGCTGTGGGACGCTCACTTAGAGATGGAATGGGGGTCACAAGGGGCTCGCCTTGCTCCCTGGGGTTTATTCTTCCAGCCCAATAAGCTACGTGGCTGGTGATAGAGTGAGGTGCGTGTATCAGGCTGGGACCTGAGCTTAAGAAAAGCCCCAGCCCCAGTGGCCGTTTTCTTCATCCTCGCTTAGTGTAATGCAGTCTCCACTACTTGAGCATACTGAACACGAGTATTCTGTTCCTGTTTTGTCTGGTTCTCTCCTAGACCTCCCTTACAGATTTGTCAGTAGTAACAGATGTCAGGGCACAGTTCTCAGAGCACGTTGTGGCCGACCACCCCAGGGTCCTAGGGTTCTTTCTGTTTTTATGGCAGATCCGGCTTCGTCTTTCTAGGAAACAAAGGATTGTCTTCTACTGGACCACTTTGTCTGGATCACCCCAGATATCTCCATCCCAATTGTCAGGGGATGCTGTTAGTTTCCTAGTCTGTATGATACCCAACCTCCCCACCCCTCTTCCTTCCATCCCCTGGCCCCCATTCAATAGCTAGCTCTGCCGCTGTGGGACCCACCAGTGTGATGAAGCAGTACCTCTGGTGTGCTGAATACTGGGACTGGCACAGAGAGGCTCTATGGCTGATGTGAATCTTCCCGACTGGACTACTTGGTGAGTTTCCCCGGAGCTGTTGAGCACACAGGCTTCCCCACCTACCCTGGTTGCTCACCATGCCATCGATGTCCTTTGTGGACATGGCTTCAGGTATCATACCAGAGACTCCTTAGAGTTGGAAGCGACCATTTATGATGATCTAGTCCGACTCACCCACAATGAACAGGGACATTCACAGCTAGATCAGGTTGCCCTGCGTGTCACCTTGGAAGGGACAGGGCATCCACCGCATCTCTGGGCAACCTGGTCCACTGCGCAGAGTCACAGAATGTCCCGGGTCGGAAGGGACCTCGAGGATCGTGGATCTCCAACCCCCCCCCCTGCCACATGCAGGACCACCAACCTCCCCATTTCATACTAGACCGGGCTGCCCAGGGCCCCATCCAACCTGGCCTTGAACACCTCCAGGGATGGACGGGGCATCCACAGCCTCTCTGGGCAGCTGTTCCAGCACCTCACCGCTCTCTCTGTGGAGAACTTCCCCCTGCCATCCAACCTAAATCTTCCCTTCCCCAGCTTAAAACGTTTCCCCTTGTCCCTTGCTATGAAGGATATTTTCCTTATATCTAACCTAAATTTTCCCTCCTTCTTTCCTTTAGCTCCCCTTTGGGTATCGAAAGGCTGTTACCAGGTCACCTCGGAGCCTTCACTTCTCCGGGCTGAACAGCCCCAGCTCTCTCAGCCTGTCCTCACAGGTGAGGTGTTTGATCCTTTGGTTCTTTTTTTTTTTTTTTTTTTTTTTTCCTTGTGGCCGTCCTCTGTATGTGCTCCAACGGGTCCATGTCCCTTCTGCACTGAGGGCTCTTCATATGGACGCAGTACTCCAGGTGAGGCCTCTTCAGCACAGAGCAGAGGGGCAGGATCACCTCTTTTCACCTGCTGACCGCACGTCTTTTGGTGCAGCCCAGGATGTGGCTGGTTTTCCGGGCTGGGAGGGCACTTTGCTGGCTCGTGTACAGCTTGCCATCCACCAGCTCTTTTGGGACGGGCCTAGGCTCAGCCCTTTCATCCCCCAGCATGTATTGGTAGTGGGGGGTTCTCTTGTCCCAGGTGCAAGACACTGCGCCTGGATTTGTTGAAGCTGATGAGGTTTGTCTGTGCCCGCTGCTCAAGCCTCTCTGGGTCCCTCTGGTTGGCGTCCCATGTCACTGCTGGCGTGTCGCTGCTCCCCACAGCTTGGTGTTGTCAGCAAGGTTTCTGAGTTGTGGCTGATAAGACGACTGCCTGGAGTGAGTCAAGCATCCTTCAGCTTGAACCAGGTCCAAGTGTGCACAGCAAGAAAGACATGGCCTTCATCAAAAGACCACCAGATGACCCTGAGAGATACCTCGCATGTGTAAAAGAACTGAGACCTGAGGCTAGAAAAAATGTCAATCCTACTGGGGACTCGCTGTAATAACCCAGCCTTTTCTTGGACTTCCCCCAGACGGCGAGCTCGGGCTTTACAGGCTAGAGGTGGAGCTAACACAGAGACCTCTGGATTTTCAAAAAGGAACAAGAAGGCTGAGAATCGGGTGCTTTGTTTGACGTTTTCACTGGCTGTCCTACTTAAGGATTCTGCCTGTCCATAGGCACGTTTGGTTGGTTTGGCTGGAACTTAGGAGCCTGGTGCTTATGCCTTCGGTTCTTTGTGATACAGAGCTGCGCCCTTTGCTGCCCAGACCAAATGCACGTGTTGTTGGAAGAGATTACTCTATGCATTTTACTTTTTTTTCTTTAATGCTTTTAAAGAGTGAGAGTGGTATACGCCTTCAAGCAGGTAACATATGAAACTTGTTTGTTTGTTTGTTTTCCTTATGCATACCTCGCATTTCATATCAATTCTCCCTTTGGGTCAAAAGTAGACCAAATCCTTGAAACCGTGCCTGGGAATCCCACTGATATTGAAACAGTTCAGCAGTGGTGCCCATGGTCAGAACGCCCTGCGGCGGCAGATCCTGGCATTGACTGTGAATGGAAGAACTGACAACAAATCGCTCGATATCAAAATTGACCCGGTGGATATTTACAAGCGCCGGGAGACCCAGACGGGATCTCAGAGTTGCATGGCCAGGTACAGAAGTTGTTTTACTGGTGGTTTTTTTGTTTGTTTTCTTTTGCAACGTTAAGGATTGTTAATCATTCCTCGCCATCCTTGGCTTCACTGCGCCCTCCTGTCCAATTGACACCAGCTTTTTCATCACCTCAGTTGCCTTCAAAAAAAAAAAAAAAAGCATGACAAAATCAATTTGATGATGACGTTATTTATTTATTTACCGATATTCTTAAGCACTTAGCAGAGTTTTGCTGGGCATAGAGAAGTTTTCCTTGTTTTTCTTCGTCTTGTTCCAACTGACGTAATTCTCTCCTCCCTCAACCCCGACCTAACTGCGTTTTTCCTCTGCCCTCACGAGAGAGAAGGAGCGGAGCGCCAGAAGCTGCGGCGCGGCTCCGCGTCAGTCCAGTCGGAGCTGTTGTTTCCGCGGTCTCTGGTGCCCCCTCGTGGCCAATCGGTGGAATTGCGGCCGCGTATGTTCGGTGCCGCAGGCAGCAGTACGCATGCGCGCAGGCACGCGGAAGTGGCGTACGTACGTTCTCATCGCTCTGCGCAGCGAATCTGCCGAGCTTTGTTAGGGTTAGTCCTCCAGGCAACAGCACGCATGCGCCAGAGAACTCATAAATAGCTTTCAAATCTACCAAGCCCTGAGATGCAGTCGAGCAGTCAATTCCTGCTGGCTCAGCAACGGTTTTCTCTCTTGCTGTCGGAAGTGCTCCTTGTCTATTTCCTCCGACGGTCTGACGCTCGAGCCTGCCTCGGGAACAGGCACATGCGTAGTGCGGTGCGGAGGGTGGCGCTTGCGCAGTGCAGCGTCTAGGCTTGGGCACGCGTAGTGCTCTGCCGAGAGGGGCGCATGCGTAGCGCCGAGCCGCTACCGGCACATGCGCACTGCAGTGCCCGGGCTCGCGCGTGCGCGTTGCTCTCCCGAGGCTCGCTGCTCGCGGGTTGCTGCCGCGTCGGTGCTGCTGCACGCCAGTACCGCGACCGCGACTCTCCGAGCTGCTCGCGTTCCACTGCCGCTGGGAGGGCTTTTAAACGGCTGGGGGACGGTGCAGGGCTGGGGGTGGAAAGGGACTTTGCTGGTTCACCGGGGCGGAGAGGAAGTTGGATGCCACGAGGCGCTGAGGGGCAGCTGTGAGCCCAACCGGTCCGCTTCCGCGTGGGCTTGGGCATAAAAGGGCGGAAATAGACGAGGGGCATCCTGGATTAGAAGGGGGAGAATATCGCTGGGCCGGCGGCCCGGGAATCGACTGCTTGCCCGTCCCCGTCGTGGTCTGTCGAAACAATTGCTGTCTTTAAGTGGACGGGCGCACGGTCGCTATTAGCTGGAGGACTGATCACCATAGAGAGCGGCGCATTAGCTGCGCAGAGCGGTTAAAACGCCACTTCCGCATTTGTACGCGCATGCGTTGTGCTGCTTGCGGGACGCGGCGACAGACAGCGGCAGTTCCGCGCATGGGCCACGAGGTGGCAGCAAAGACCGCGGAAAGAACTTTTCTGACGGGATCGGCCCGCGTTTTTCTCCCCTGGCGACCCGTTCTCTCTGTCTTGTGATGGCGGGAGAAGAGCGCGAAGTTGGAAGCGGGGGCGTTGTGGGGGGAAAGACGAAGAAAAAAAGAGAGAGACTACCCCAAACCCAGGCAAGCTCTGCTAAGTGCTTATAAGTAGCTGTGAAAAAATAAGTTCTTTTTTTTTTTTTTTTTTTCTTTTTGCCAGCATCTGTTGCATTGTTTCTAAATGTTCACAGACCAAAATGCAACTGCCCGGCAAATTTAATGATAACGAAATTAAAGCCCATTGGCAGAAAGCGCGGGGCCATATTAATGTTCACTCAGCCTCTGTCTTGTTCCTACTTTTAATGTATTTTTCCCTTTCTTCAACTCCAGGTTTCATTTTTGGCTTTTTATTCTTTTTTATGCCCTAAAATTTAGGCCCCAGCAGGTCTACGCAGGCAGTCACAGCACAGAGTTGCTGTTTTGAGATTAGTGTGGACCATTACAGCGTTTCCACAAAGACTAACGAAAACTGCAGTTCTCCACCTAAGTTTGCAGATGGAAAAAATTAATTCACCTGCATAGAACGAATCGATGCGTCACAGCTGCCATCGGCAAGATGGCCCGAGAGCTGTGCGGGTCTATCAGGCTCAGCTGCAGCTTTTCATCTTTTCAGCTGCCCTTCTCTGGTCCTCCTGCAGCTGGACAGATAGCCCACAAGGGCACGGGGTATACGCAGGCCCTCCCCAGCCAGCTGCGGCAGGCGCTCCTTTTTTGAGGATTACTTGTTCACATACCCAGTTTCCAGCTCATTCCCTTTGGAAAGCTTTTCTTGCGCTCCATGTTACTAGCGCACAATAGAAGTTAAGCCAGTTAAGCCTCTCTCAAGCCCAAGGAGTCCAATGTGCAAGTGTTTTTTGTTTGGGTCTGTCTGTTTTTTTTCCGGGTGTAGGGGGCAGGGGGTGGGCATTTGAGATAGCTGAGCTGTGTGAAAAAAGTCAGTGTCAGAAAGGCCTCTCTCTGATGCCAATGAATATGTCGTTTCCTAAAGCCTGGTCAGTCTTCTCTGCTGGTTGCAGAGAGTTGAGCTATTACGTATGGCCAAGACGAAAGTGTAATCAGTGAAATAGGTGGAGTTGCTCCTTCTGGTAATTTAATGCCTCACCGTGGTATAGGGCGGATGAATGCTGGCTTTGTACCAAAGCACTTGGTAACCCTGAGATTCAAACCTTAATGCTTTCCAGCAAATTTATATTTTCAGGTAGTGCCGCAGAGATGCGGTGACTATTGTTCACGTATTTTCACGTGTCACTGATTACATGGGTTTTCGAAACAGGCACAGCAGAAAACTATTCTCATTGACCGGAATGATTTCTAGTAGGATTCTGTTGTTTTTGCCTCTGGGCCTTGTGTTAAAATAGTAATTTCTGGGGGCTGGCAGGTGCTATCAATATCAGAGATGGGCAAATAAGGCATAAATCTGTGTCCTATAGTAAGTTGGATATGAGCGAGCCGGGTACTTTATTATGGGAAATTGTAAAGCTGTTTTTCTAGGAATGGTGCAGCTGTGTCTCAGTTGTGTGCGCAGTTGGTGTCTAGACTAAAGGAGACTTGTTAAGCGCTCTGCTGACACGTAGGGATGGATGGAAAATTACAAGAGGGAGCTTGAGCATGTATGTATAGAATGTAAGGACCTGCAGTTAAGGATTTGGATTGGCACCTGAGTCCGTGCCTTCAGATGATGCAAGCGCTATGCCTTATCACCCAGTGGAAACGGTCAAAGAGCTGCTTTGGGACAGAATGTTTATATTGCTCAGGAAGTGTGGCCTTCCAAGGTACTTCAGGTATCCCGAAGAACAGAAGCAAGCAGTAATGATTCCTTTCTCTCTCGATTCCAATACTTGTAGGTAGTGCGCTTGAGAAAGACTTTGGAGGCTTTCCTCAGCCTCTTGCTTTCCTCATACCTTTACAAAAGCGGACTGCCAGAAAACAAGAAGACTTCACACGTGCGTTTTGAGTTTGGTTATTTTATGGTGTTTTTTAATTTTTTTTAGATTTTTTTCAGTCCAAATGTAGTAAATTCCCAGTCATACAAGTGATAAATTTTCAAGGTCTTTGTGCCGATGGACCATGCTTCAGTTGAACATCAAGTGGAGCAGGAGGTATTCTTCATCTATGTGGATGAAAATATGGAATCTTGATGGGATGCTGCCGTATTATGGAGAGGAATCTCCGCATCCCCCAGGCTCAGCCAATACACGGACACAGATTTCTGGATGGTGACCATCACTTTCTGCCACCGCTCCTGCTGCCTAGTTGCTCGTCATCGTCGGTATCCAGCAGGAGATCACGAAGCTGTGGAGGCACAGTCGTATCCAGGTCATCATCTGAAACTTCTTCCACCAGATTGGAAGGGACCAGTCCTCTTGTGCCATCCGTCAGCTCTCCCAGAAACCAGCCATCTTCATCTACGTCTCCGAAGATGTAAAGGTATTGTCCAGCAGTCAGTGGAAGCTCGTTTTCTGGGTCCTCATTAGGGCCCTCAAAAGGATTGTAGCTGTGACGAGCTATGAATCTTCGAATTAGTGCTGGTGATCGTCTGCGAGAATGCAGGCTGCAGCTTGCCATCAGCCACCCTCCCGACTTCTCCAGCCATTCCTGTTCTGGATTTCCGTGCGGCTCCAGCTTTTTCCCACTCTCCTTTTCCAAATGCTGCCCCTGCAGCTGGTTGGCTTCCTCTGCCTTTTCTGGGGCCCCTCTGGATGTGGAAGAGGCCTCCTTGAGCTGCCGGACTGTTTCCCGCAGCTGCTTGGTAAGGAGGCTGAGCGTATGCGTCTTGTCCTTGAGCCGCTCCACCTCCTCCCTCATCTGCTGAGAGCTTCTGCTCCTCAGCAGGCAGTTCTCCTCTCCAAGGAGGCTGCATTGTCTCTGCAAGTCCTTCAGTGCCCTCAGCAGATGGGCACTCTGCTCCCGCAGCTCCCTGTGCTCAGGTGGGCAGGCCTGTTGTTGCTCTGCAGCCTGAACACCCGCTTCTGCTACAGCCCGACGGCAGGCTGGCCTTTGCCGTGTGCGCGGCCCAGCGGCTGCAGCCCTGGCCCCGTTGCAGGAGGCGGGCGGCTGCCCCTGTCCGTGCTCCAGGATGTAATGCAGGAAGCGTCTCCTCTGCTCCTGCAGTTCGCGCTGGAGGCGCAGGACGTGGGCGGCCTGCTCTGCACAGGGCTTCCTGCAGAGCTGCCGCTGGACTTCCTGCTGCAGTCTGTGGGCCTCTCTGCTGCTCTCGCCACTCAGCAGCTCCTTTGCTAGCTGCCGCAGCAGATCCCGTACCTGGCGGTTGGCGTTGTTGCACCGCTGCTGCAGCCGCTCCTGCGTCTGGCGGAGCTGGGCCTCCTTCATCTGCAGCAGTTGGCGGATGTCCGCCTCCCGCTGCCTCTGGCTCTGCTCCCGCAGGCGCTGCAGCTTTGACGCCCGCTGTCGCTCCCAGTTGGAGCGCAGTCGGTCGGCCAGGAGCTGCCGCTCCCGCTCTGCCGCCTCCTGCAGCTCACGTCTCTCGACGGCCCGGCGGCGCTGCATCTCCTGGGAGCGGAGCCGCTCGCCCTCCAGCTGGGCCCGCAGCGCCTCCAGCTCCCGCCTGTGCTCCTCCCGCTGTGCGGGGCAGGCAGGGGGCTGGGCCGGGCCCCGGCGCAGAGAGGGCTGGCAGCACTTTGCCTGTCTCTGCGGCATGGTCGCAGGGACCTGAAGAGACCCTCAGCCTCCAAAAGCTGTGGCCGAAGGCCGCTGAAAGCTACTCTCCTTCCTGGGGCCTGCAAGGACAGCTGCCCCTGGCCCCGTAGCGCCCACTGCCTCTCGTCCCTGTCGCAAGGGTGTGCAGACAGTGAATGCCGTGGGGGGGTGCGCCCACAGTCTTCTATGCTGTGTGCCTGCCTGGCACGTAATGGAGGGTGGGGCAGCGGCCTGCAGTGCTATTGGGCAGTGCAGCCTTCCGGCCTAACTCACAATGAAGGGAGGGTGGGGCTATAGGGCGGGGCGGCCTTCTGGCCCCAGCTCAAAATGGAGGCTGAGGCACGGTGGCTTCAAGCTGCGTTGGGTGGCAGAGACGTCGCGGTGTTGGACAGAACTGCCTTCCGCAGCACTGGGCTGTGTGCATGACCTTTTGTGGTGCTGGAATATGTGGACTTCTCTGGCACTGGAGAAGAAAAGCAGGATGCCATCCAACTCATTGTGATTTCCATTTCGATTCCCGTAAAGGAACTATCTCACCATACCTACCAGCCAGTTAAAGGAAGCTAGTTGCAGGCGTACTCTGCTTAAGGAGCTGCTGGGGCAGATGGCCAGGCTGTCACGAGAAAGCAGCAGCCTGAGGTGCTCCTGGGAATCTCTGAGGGAGACGGATAGGAGGTGGTGTTGTGGGAATCAAATGTTGTTTCTGCATTAGAATTGGATAATATTTATATTTCGTGAACTCCGTTGTCATAGTTCTTTTGGGGAGTCCTTCTACTTAACTTGGGGAAGATCTCAGATAGTTTGCATCACTTATCGTCTAGCCAAATCTTCCCAGGAATGCCCGCTCTGTATATAGGTGTATATATGTATATTTTGTCACACACATTGCAAGAATATCCTGCACGAGATCAAACCGGAGAAGGCTGGACCCTGTGTGGGGCTGGTGCTGCAGTCCAAAAACTGGGGTGGAAAGACACTGCTTTGAAGGGGTTGGGTATGCTCAGCCCTTTCATCCCCCAACATGTATTGCCCCAGCCCCAGCTCTCTCAGCCTGTCCTCACAGGTGAGGTGTTTGATCCGGAAGTGGTGCGCGCACGGTCCTGCTCCTCTGCGCAGGCACCCCGCCGATCTGCGTTATGCTCGGTCCTCCGGGAAGTAGTGCGCATGCGCCGTCCAGCTTTCCAATAGCATCCATTTCTTCGAAGCCCTGAGATGCAGGTGAGCAGGCAATACTTGGACCGCCGGCTCCGCGACACTGTTCTCTCTTTTCCAATCCAGAATGCTCCTTGTCTATTTCCTCGGGCGGTTTTATGCCCCGGTCTGCTTCCAGAACGTACTGTCTAGGCGGACCGTGCACCCGCCGCTTGCGCAATGAGGCGACGAAAAAAGCGAACGCGTAGGTGCGTGCCCGAAAACGAGCGTACGCCGTAATCCGCGCGCGAGAAGCGCATGCGCAGTGCCGTGCCAAGGCGGCCGCACGCGCAGTTCGGTGACATGCTTGCCGCATGCGCACTGCAAACGATGGCGCATGCGTTTTGCGGCCGTGAGGAGAGCATGCGCATCGCGGTGCCGAGACTCGCGCATGCGCAGAGCGGTGCGAACGGTCGCGCATGCCCAATGCGCTCTTGCAGCTGGCGCGTGCGCAGAGCACTTGGCACATGCGCATTGCGGGGCACAGACAGGCGCATGCGCCGTGGCGGGCAGAATCCGGCGCATGCCCCGTTCGGAGCAGAATCCAGTGCGCGCGTAGTGGTGTGTGGTTTTTTTTTTTTTTTTTTTTTAAACCACTGGCGCATGCGTTGTGCTTTCTCATGAACCGCGCGTCCGTACTCCGTGCTGTTGTCTCGAGAACCGCGCCTGCGTAGTGCGGTGCCTAGAGAGACTGCCGCGTGCGCAGTGCCTAGATTCGCACGTGCGCGTTGCTCTCGCGAGACTTGCTTTTCCAGGAACGCTGCGGTGCAGAGCTGGGGCTGGAACGGGACGTCTGCTCCTCCACCGCGGCGGCAAGCACGTTGGGTGCCACGAGGCGCTGAGAGGCAGCCCTGAGCCGACCCGGTCCGTTCCCGGGTGGGCTCGGGCATAAAAGGGCGGAAATAGACGAGGGGCATCCTGGATTAGAAGGGGAGAATATCGCTGAGCCGGCGGTCCGAGAATCGGCTGCTTGCCCGTCCCCGTAGTGGTTTGTCGAAACAATTGCTATCTTTCAGTTGACGGGCGCGTGTTCGCTATTACCTGGAGGACTGATCACCACAGAGAGTGGCGGATTAGCTGCGCAGAGCGGTTAAAACGCCACTTCCGCGTTTCTACGCGCATGCGTTATACCGCTTGCCGGCCTAAGCAGCGGGCAGCGGCAGTTCCGCGCATTGGCCACGAGGTGGCAGCAGAGACCGCGGAAAGAACTTTTCTGACGGATTGCCGGGGACCCGCGGCGCAGTCCCTGGCGATTCGTTCTCTCTGTGTCTCGTAATGACGGGGGCAGAACACGAAGTTAGAAGTGGAGGGTGTGTGGGGGGAAAGACGAAGAAAAAAGAGGGAAACTTCTCCAAACCCAGGAGAGCTGTGCTAAGTGCTTATAAATAGCTGTAAAAAAAGAGGTTTTTTTTTTTCCTTTTGCCAGCATCCGTTGCATCTTTTCTAAATGTTCGCATTACCAAAGTGTAACTGCCCAGCAAATTTAATGATAACGAAATTAAAGCCCGTTGGCAGAAAGCACAGGGCCGTATTAATGTTCACGCAGCTTCTGTCTTCTTTATACTTTAATGTATTTTTTTCCAAGGGCCTTTCTTCAACTCCAAGTTTCATTTTTGGCTTTTTATGACCCCACACATCAACCCCGTGTCCCCACATGTCCCCTCATGTCTCCTCACCTCCCCCCACACTACCTGTCCCCCTTCGCTCCGTGCCCATGTCACCGTGGGGTTGAGGGCAGGGTCAGGGATGCCTGTGGGGTGCGTGGAGTCCTGGGAGAAGTTGATGGCTGTGCGCAGTGGGGTGATGGTGTCCTCCGCACACGGCTGTGACAGTGGGGTGGGGGTAGCGCCCCACAGGTGGGGGTCATTGCCCCCAGAATGGGGCTTGTGCCCCACACACGTGGGCCGCTTGTATGGGGAGTGCATTCTGGAGATGATCTGTCTTTTCTCCAAATCTGCAGTGACTTCAGCAATCCCCTGTCGTGCCGCAACAGAAATGGGGTCCTGCAGTACGTCAGTGATCTCTGACTCGAGGAGTGCAGGGGCTGCACGAAGTACGCACTCTACAGCCTCCCGACTTCTTTGGGGTTTGGGATCGATGTTTGAGCCAAAGGGCTTCACGCTGCCATGCGGGCAGGTGCCAGGTTCACCCACTGAGGAACCAAATCCTAAAATAATTTCACAATGGTCTTTAATTGCTGTGCAAGTAGATGACACAGATTTCTCACTGGGGAGCCAAAGCTGACCCTGGCAGTTTGGCAGACAGCACTCGCTCCATTCACACCGGTAGTCTCAGCCCTTTTGTTGCACATGCAGCTTCTCAGCATCTTGCTGTATCAGTATAGAAATCTGTGCTCCCCTATTTATTAGAAATGCCACCAATTGCCATTGAGGACAGACTGGAATCAAAACATGTGGACCATCCTAGCTTGTCCATCGATAACCCCCTCCCTCCCCCCTTGCCCAATTGGCTGCCAGTCATTACTTCATTACTTTTTTTTTTTTTTTTTTTCATGCTTTTATGGGAACTTTGAGATCACAGCCTGAAGCAGTGACGGAGCACCTGGTGAGGGGTGTAGCCCTGCAAGCACAGGTGGAAGCAATGCACCTAGAGAACCAGATGAGGCTGAGCCTGGCTCCAGCCCCTCCCTCTCCTCATTTAAGGGCTGGCAGCCCCAAAGGCAGGGTTTCTTCCTGGAGACTGCCTCCTGTGGATTGTTGGGTGAGCTCTGGTTCTTGGAAAGAGGTAAGTGATCCTTTCTTTTTTGCAGGGTTTTGGCTTCTGCCTTTCTGTGGGGATCCTAAGTTGGTTTAGAGTAGCTATGTCCGCTATGCCTCTCCTTATGATGCCTTCCAATTGTTCTCTGAGGGGAGTGAAGGGGTTATCTGCTTTTCTCTGAATTGGTAATGAAGAGACTGACGTTCATTCCTCTCTTTTACTCTTATCTCATGTCTGGAATGCTTCAATCAGCCCCAAGGTAATGCTGGTTGGCTGACTGAGCATTGCAACTCTGGAAACGCCTGGAGCTAATGTGCTTTTCTGTAAAGAGATTCTGCATTCTCCAGGTTTCCTTTGCAACTCTTTTCAAGCCCAGTACCTTCTTGTGAAGTCTCCGTTCCTCTTTCATGACTCTCATTGCACAATCATCGACCTGGGACTCCAAACTACCACACTGTCCCAACCTATTTTATGACACGTTCCCTCTGTGTCCTACTTGTGTCTTTGTGTTCTCCCTGTGTCCTCTGCCCCTGTCCCCTCTGTGTCTCCTCTGCCACGGATTAATTCCGCCCATGCTGAGTATTGTTTAAGGGCGCGTATTTAAATTATGCTCCGTGTCTCTTTGGATCCCGTTCTGTTTTGCAGCTCGATGGGGTTTAAGGGTTTCTGGGGCTCCTCTAGTTAGTGGTTTAAGCACTGTGAAATCTGTGGAGCAGATAATGGAACGCCATGAATCCCTTGTTCATGCATCGCTTGTATGCAGGTGGGTTTGGTGATGGCTGTGGGACGCTCACTTAGAGATGGAATGGGGGTCACAAGGGGCTCGCCTTGCTCCCTGGGGTTTATTCTTCCAGCCCAATAAGCTACGTGGCTGGTGATAGAGTGAGGTGCGTGTATCAGGCTGGGACCTGAGCTTAAGAAAAGCCCCAGCCCCAGTGGCCGTTTTCTTCATCCTCGCTTAGTGTAATGCAGTCTCCACTACTTGAGCATACTGAACACGAGTATTCTGTTCCTGTTTTGTCTGGTTCTCTCCTAGACCTCCCTTACAGATTTGTCAGTAGTAACAGATGTCAGGGCACAGTTCTCAGAGCACGTTGTGGCCGACCACCCCAGGGTCCTAGGGTTCTTTCTGTTTTTATGGCAGATCCGGCTTCGTCTTTCTAGGAAACAAAGGATTGTCTTCTACTGGACCACTTTGTCTGGATCACCCCAGATATCTCCATCCCAATTGTCAGGGGATGCTGTTAGTTTCCTAGTCTGTATGATACCCAACCTCCCCACCCCTCTTCCTTCCATCCCCTGGCCCCCATTCAATAGCTAGCTCTGCCGCTGTGGGACCCACCAGTGTGATGAAGCAGTACCTCTGGTGTGCTGAATACTGGGACTGGCACAGAGAGGCTCTATGGCTGATGTGAATCTTCCCGACTGGACTACTTGGTGAGTTTCCCCGGAGCTGTTGAGCACACAGGCTTCCCCACCTACCCTGGTTGCTCACCATGCCATCGATGTCCTTTGTGGACATGGCTTCAGGTATCATACCAGAGACTCCTTAGAGTTGGAAGCGACCATTTATGATGATCTAGTCCGACTCACCCACAATGAACAGGGACATTCACAGCTAGATCAGGTTGCCCTGCGTGTCACCTTGGAAGGGACAGGGCATCCACCGCATCTCTGGGCAACCTGGTCCACTGCGCAGAGTCACAGAATGTCCCGGGTCGGAAGGGACCTCGAGGATCGTGGATCTCCAACCCCCCCCCCTGCCACATGCAGGACCACCAACCTCCCCATTTCATACTAGACCGGGCTGCCCAGGGCCCCATCCAACCTGGCCTTGAACACCTCCAGGGATGGACGGGGCATCCACAGCCTCTCTGGGCAGCTGTTCCAGCACCTCACCGCTCTCTCTGTGGAGAACTTCCCCCTGCCATCCAACCTAAATCTTCCCTTCCCCAGCTTAAAACGTTTCCCCTTGTCCCTTGCTATGAAGGATATTTTCCTTATATCTAACCTAAATTTTCCCTCCTTCTTTCCTTTAGCTCCCCTTTGGGTATCGAAAGGCTGTTACCAGGTCACCTCGGAGCCTTCACTTCTCCGGGCTGAACAGCCCCAGCTCTCTCAGCCTGTCCTCACAGGTGAGGTGTTTGATCCTTTGGTTCTTTTTTTTTTTTTTTTTTTTTTTCCTTGTGGCCGTCCTCTGTATGTGCTCCAACGGGTCCATGTCCCTTCTGCACTGAGGGCTCTTCATATGGACGCAGTACTCCAGGTGAGGCCTCTTCAGCACAGAGCAGAGGGGCAGGATCACCTCTTTTCACCTGCTGACCGCACGTCTTTTGGTGCAGCCCAGGATGTGGCTGGTTTTCCGGGCTGGGAGGGCACTTTGCTGGCTCGTGTACAGCTTGCCATCCACCAGCTCTTTTGGGACGGGCCTAGGCTCAGCCCTTTCATCCCCCAGCATGTATTGGTAGTGGGGGGTTCTCTTGTCCCAGGTGCAAGACACTGCGCCTGGATTTGTTGAAGCTGATGAGGTTTGTCTGTGCCCGCTGCTCAAGCCTCTCTGGGTCCCTCTGGTTGGCGTCCCATGTCACTGCTGGCGTGTCGCTGCTCCCCACAGCTTGGTGTTGTCAGCAAGGTTTCTGAGTTGTGGCTGATAAGACGACTGCCTGGAGTGAGTCAAGCATCCTTCAGCTTGAACCAGGTCCAAGTGTGCACAGCAAGAAAGACATGGCCTTCATCAAAAGACCACCAGATGACCCTGAGAGATACCTCGCATGTGTAAAAGAACTGAGACCTGAGGCTAGAAAAAATGTCAATCCTACTGGGGACTCGCTGTAATAACCCAGCCTTTTCTTGGACTTCCCCCAGACGGCGAGCTCGGGCTTTACAGGCTAGAGGTGGAGCTAACACAGAGACCTCTGGATTTTCAAAAAGGAACAAGAAGGCTGAGAATCGGGTGCTTTGTTTGACGTTTTCACTGGCTGTCCTACTTAAGGATTCTGCCTGTCCATAGGCACGTTTGGTTGGTTTGGCTGGAACTTAGGAGCCTGGTGCTTATGCCTTCGGTTCTTTGTGATACAGAGCTGCGCCCTTTGCTGCCCAGACCAAATGCACGTGTTGTTGGAAGAGATTACTCTATGCATTTTACTTTTTTTTTCTTTAATGCTTTTAAAGAGTGAGAGTGGTATACGCCTTCAAGCAGGTAACATATGAAACTTGTTTGTTTGTTTGTTTTCCTTATGCATACCTCGCATTTCATATCAATTCTCCCTTTGGGTCAAAAGTAGACCAAATCCTTGAAACCGTGCCTGGGAATCCCACTGATATTGAAACAGTTCAGCAGTGGTGCCCATGGTCAGAACGCCCTGCGGCGGCAGATCCTGGCATTGACTGTGAATGGAAGAACTGACAACAAATCGCTCGATATCAAAATTGACCCGGTGGATATTTACAAGCGCCGGGAGACCCAGACGGGATCTCAGAGTTGCATGGCCAGGTACAGAAGTTGTTTTACTGGTGGTTTTTTTGTTTGTTTTCTTTTGCAACGTTAAGGATTGTTAATCATTCCTCGCCATCCTTGGCTTCACTGCGCCCTCCTGTCCAATTGACACCAGCTTTTTCATCACCTCAGTTGCCTTCAAAAAAAAAAAAAAAGCATGACAAAATCAATTTGATGATGACGTTATTTATTTATTTACCGATATTCTTAAGCACTTAGCAGAGTTTTGCTGGGCATAGAGAAGTTTTCCTTGTTTTTCTTCGTCTTGTTCCAACTGACGTAATTCTCTCCTCCCTCAACCCCGACCTAACTGCGTTTTTCCTCTGCCCTCACGAGAGAGAAGGAGCGGAGCGCCAGAAGCTGCGGCGCGGCTCCGCGTCAGTCCAGTCGGAGCAGTTGTTTCCGCGGTCTCTGGTGCCCCCTCGTGGCCAATCGGTGGAATTGCGGCCGCGTATGTTCGGTGCCGCAGGCAGCAGTACGCATGCGCGCAGGCACGCGGAAGTGGCGTACGTACGTTCTCATCGCTCTGCGCAGCGAATCTGCCGAGCTTTGTTAGGGTTAGTCCTCCAGGCAACAGCACGCATGCGCCAGAGAACTCATAAATAGCTTTCAAATCTACCAAGCCCTGAGATGCAGTCGAGCAGTCAATTCCTGCTGGCTCAGCAACGGTTTTCTCTCTTGCTGTCGGAAGTGCTCCTTGTCTATTTCCTCCGACGGTCTGACGCTCGAGCCTGCCTCGGGAACAGGCACATGCGTAGTGCGGTGCGGAGGGTGGCGCTTGCGCAGTGCAGCGTCTAGGCTTGGGCACGCGTAGTGCTCTGCCGAGAGGGGCGCATGCGTAGCGCCGAGCCGCTACCGGCACATGCGCACTGCAGTGCCCGGGCTCGCGCGTGCGCGTTGCTCTCCCGAGGCTCGCTGCTCGCGGGTTGCTGCCGCGTCGGTGCTGCTGCACGCCAGTACCGCGACCGCGACTCTCCGAGCTGCTCGCGTTCCACTGCCGCTGGGAGGGCTTTTAAACGGCTGGGGGACGGTGCAGGGCTGGGGGTGGAAAGGGACTTTGCTGGTTCACCGGGGCGGAGAGGAAGTTGGATGCCACGAGGCGCTGAGGGGCAGCTGTGAGCCCAACCGGTCCGCTTCCGCGTGGGCTTGGGCATAAAAGGGCGGAAATAGACGAGGGGCATCCTGGATTAGAAGGGGGAGAATATCGCTGGGCCGGCGGCCCGGGAATCGACTGCTTGCCCGTCCCCGTCGTGGTCTGTCGAAACAATTGCTGTCTTTAAGTGGACGGGCGCACGGTCGCTATTAGCTGGAGGACTGATCACCATAGAGAGCGGCGCATTAGCTGCGCAGAGCGGTTAAAACGCCACTTCCGCATTTGTACGCGCATGCGTTGTGCTGCTTGCGGGACGCGGCGACAGACAGCGGCAGTTCCGCGCATGGGCCACGAGGTGGCAGCAAAGACCGCGGAAAGAACTTTTCTGACGGGATCGGCCCGCGTTTTTCTCCCCTGGCGACCCGTTCTCTCTGTCTTGTGATGGCGGGAGAAGAGCGCGAAGTTGGAAGCGGGGGCGTTGTGGGGGGAAAGACGAAGAAAAAAAGAGAGAGACTACCCCAAACCCAGGCAAGCTCTGCTAAGTGCTTATAAGTAGCTGTGAAAAAATAAGTTCTTTTTTTTTTTTTTTTTCTTTTTGCCAGCATCTGTTGCATTGTTTCTAAATGTTCACAGACCAAAATGCAACTGCCCGGCAAATTTAATGATAACGAAATTAAAGCCCATTGGCAGAAAGCGCGGGGCCATATTAATGTTCACTCAGCCTCTGTCTTGTTCCTACTTTTAATGTATTTTTCCCTTTCTTCAACTCCAGGTTTCATTTTTGGCTTTTTATTCTTTTTTATGCCCTAAAATTTAGGCCCCAGCAGGTCTACGCAGGCAGTCACAGCACAGAGTTGCTGTTTTGAGATTAGTGTGGACCATTACAGCGTTTCCACAAAGACTAACGAAAACTGCAGTTCTCCACCTAAGTTTGCAGATGGAAAAAATTAATTCACCTGCATAGAACGAATCGATGCGTCACAGCTGCCATCGGCAAGATGGCCCGAGAGCTGTGCGGGTCTATCAGGCTCAGCTGCAGCTTTTCATCTTTTCAGCTGCCCTTCTCTGGTCCTCCTGCAGCTGGACAGATAGCCCACAAGGGCACGGGGTATACGCAGGCCCTCCCCAGCCAGCTGCGGCAGGCGCTCCTTTTTTGAGGATTACTTGTTCACATACCCAGTTTCCAGCTCATTCCCTTTGGAAAGCTTTTCTTGCGCTCCATGTTACTAGCGCACAATAGAAGTTAAGCCAGTTAAGCCTCTCTCAAGCCCAAGGAGTCCAATGTGCAAGTGTTTTTTGTTTGGGTCTGTCTGTTTTTTTTCCGGGTGTAGGGGGCAGGGGGTGGGCATTTGAGATAGCTGAGCTGTGTGAAAAAAGTCAGTGTCAGAAAGGCCTCTCTCTGATGCCAATGAATATGTCGTTTCCTAAAGCCTGGTCAGTCTTCTCTGCTGGTTGCAGAGAGTTGAGCTATTACGTATGGCCAAGACGAAAGTGTAATCAGTGAAATAGGTGGAGTTGCTCCTTCTGGTAATTTAATGCCTCACCGTGGTATAGGGCGGATGAATGCTGGCTTTGTACCAAAGCACTTGGTAACCCTGAGATTCAAACCTTAATGCTTTCCAGCAAATTTATATTTTCAGGTAGTGCCGCAGAGATGCGGTGACTATTGTTCACGTATTTTCACGTGTCACTGATTACATGGGTTTTCGAAACAGGCACAGCAGAAAACTATTCTCATTGACCGGAATGATTTCTAGTAGGATTCTGTTGTTTTTGCCTCTGGGCCTTGTGTTAAAATAGTAATTTCTGGGGGCTGGCAGGTGCTATCAATATCAGAGATGGGCAAATAAGGCATAAATCTGTGTCCTATAGTAAGTTGGATATGAGCGAGCCGGGTACTTTATTATGGGAAATTGTAAAGCTGTTTTTCTAGGAATGGTGCAGCTGTGTCTCAGTTGTGTGCGCAGTTGGTGTCTAGACTAAAGGAGACTTGTTAAGCGCTCTGCTGACACGTAGGGATGGATGGAAAATTACAAGAGGGAGCTTGAGCATGTATGTATAGAATGTAAGGACCTGCAGTTAAGGATTTGGATTGGCACCTGAGTCCGTGCCTTCAGATGATGCAAGCGCTATGCCTTATCACCCAGTGGAAACGGTCAAAGAGCTGCTTTGGGACAGAATGTTTATATTGCTCAGGAAGTGTGGCCTTCCAAGGTACTTCAGGTATCCCGAAGAACAGAAGCAAGCAGTAATGATTCCTTTCTCTCTCGATTCCAATACTTGTAGGTAGTGCGCTTGAGAAAGACTTTGGAGGCTTTCCTCAGCCTCTTGCTTTCCTCATACCTTTACAAAAGCGGACTGCCAGAAAACAAGAAGACTTCACACGTGCGTTTTGAGTTTGGTTATTTTATGGTGTTTTTTAATTTTTTTTAGATTTTTTTCAGTCCAAATGTAGTAAATTCCCAGTCATACAAGTGATAAATTTTCAAGGTCTTTGTGCCGATGGACCATGCTTCAGTTGAACATCAAGTGGAGCAGGAGGTATTCTTCATCTATGTGGATGAAAATATGGAATCTTGATGGGATGCTGCCGTATTATGGAGAGGAATCTCCGCATCCCCCAGGCTCAGCCAATACACGGACACAGATTTCTGGATGGTGACCATCACTTTCTGCCACCGCTCCTGCTGCCTAGTTGCTCGTCATCGTCGGTATCCAGCAGGAGATCACGAAGCTGTGGAGGCACAGTCGTATCCAGGTCATCATCTGAAACTTCTTCCACCAGATTGGAAGGGACCAGTCCTCTTGTGCCATCCGTCAGCTCTCCCAGAAACCAGCCATCTTCATCTACGTCTCCGAAGATGTAAAGGTATTGTCCAGCAGTCAGTGGAAGCTCGTTTTCTGGGTCCTCATTAGGGCCCTCAAAAGGATTGTAGCTGTGACGAGCTATGAATCTTCGAATTAGTGCTGGTGATCGTCTGCGAGAATGCAGGCTGCAGCTTGCCATCAGCCACCCTCCCGACTTCTCCAGCCATTCCTGTTCTGGATTTCCGTGCGGCTCCAGCTTTTTCCCACTCTCCTTTTCCAAATGCTGCCCCTGCAGCTGGTTGGCTTCCTCTGCCTTTTCTGGGGCCCCTCTGGATGTGGAAGAGGCCTCCTTGAGCTGCCGGACTGTTTCCCGCAGCTGCTTGGTAAGGAGGCTGAGCGTATGCGTCTTGTCCTTGAGCCGCTCCACCTCCTCCCTCATCTGCTGAGAGCTTCTGCTCCTCAGCAGGCAGTTCTCCTCTCCAAGGAGGCTGCATTGTCTCTGCAAGTCCTTCAGTGCCCTCAGCAGATGGGCACTCTGCTCCCGCAGCTCCCTGTGCTCAGGTGGGCAGGCCTGTTGTTGCTCTGCAGCCTGAACACCCGCTTCTGCTACAGCCCGACGGCAGGCTGGCCTTTGCCGTGTGCGCGGCCCAGCGGCTGCAGCCCTGGCCCCGTTGCAGGAGGCGGGCGGCTGCCCCTGTCCGTGCTCCAGGATGTAATGCAGGAAGCGTCTCCTCTGCTCCTGCAGTTCGCGCTGGAGGCGCAGGACGTGGGCGGCCTGCTCTGCACAGGGCTTCCTGCAGAGCTGCCGCTGGACTTCCTGCTGCAGTCTGTGGGCCTCTCTGCTGCTCTCGCCACTCAGCAGCTCCTTTGCTAGCTGCCGCAGCAGATCCCGTACCTGGCGGTTGGCGTTGTTGCACCGCTGCTGCAGCCGCTCCTGCGTCTGGCGGAGCTGGGCCTCCTTCATCTGCAGCAGTTGGCGGATGTCCGCCTCCCGCTGCCTCTGGCTCTGCTCCCGCAGGCGCTGCAGCTTTGACGCCCGCTGTCGCTCCCAGTTGGAGCGCAGTCGGTCGGCCAGGAGCTGCCGCTCCCGCTCTGCCGCCTCCTGCAGCTCACGTCTCTCGACGGCCCGGCGGCGCTGCATCTCCTGGGAGCGGAGCCGCTCGCCCTCCAGCTGGGCCCGCAGCGCCTCCAGCTCCCGCCTGTGCTCCTCCCGCTGTGCGGGGCAGGCAGGGGGCTGGGCCGGGCCCCGGCGCAGAGAGGGCTGGCAGCACTTTGCCTGTCTCTGCGGCATGGTCGCAGGGACCTGAAGAGACCCTCAGCCTCCAAAAGCTGTGGCCGAAGGCCGCTGAAAGCTACTCTCCTTCCTGGGGCCTGCAAGGACAGCTGCCCCTGGCCCCGTAGCGCCCACTGCCTCTCGTCCCTGTCGCAAGGGTGTGCAGACAGTGAATGCCGTGGGGGGGTGCGCCCACAGTCTTCTATGCTGTGTGCCTGCCTGGCACGTAATGGAGGGTGGGGCAGCGGCCTGCAGTGCTATTGGGCAGTGCAGCCTTCCGGCCTAACTCACAATGAAGGGAGGGTGGGGCTATAGGGCGGGGCGGCCTTCTGGCCCCAGCTCAAAATGGAGGCTGAGGCACGGTGGCTTCAAGCTGCGTTGGGTGGCAGAGACGTCGCGGTGTTGGACAGAACTGCCTTCCGCAGCACTGGGCTGTGTGCATGACCTTTTGTGGTGCTGGAATATGTGGACTTCTCTGGCACTGGAGAAGAAAAGCAGGATGCCATCCAACTCATTGTGATTTCCATTTCGATTCCCGTAAAGGAACTATCTCACCATACCTACCAGCCAGTTAAAGGAAGCTAGTTGCAGGCGTACTCTGCTTAAGGAGCTGCTGGGGCAGATGGCCAGGCTGTCACGAGAAAGCAGCAGCCTGAGGTGCTCCTGGGAATCTCTGAGGGAGACGGATAGGAGGTGGTGTTGTGGGAATCAAATGTTGTTTCTGCATTAGAATTGGATAATATTTATATTTCGTGAACTCCGTTGTCATAGTTCTTTTGGGGAGTCCTTCTACTTAACTTGGGGAAGATCTCAGATAGTTTGCATCACTTATCGTCTAGCCAAATCTTCCCAGGAATGCCCGCTCTGTATATAGGTGTATATATGTATATTTTGTCACACACATTGCAAGAATATCCTGCACGAGATCAAACCGGAGAAGGCTGGACCCTGTGTGGGGCTGGTGCTGCAGTCCAAAAACTGGGGTGGAAAGACACTGCTTTGAAGGGGTTGGGTATGCTCAGCCCTTTCATCCCCCAACATGTATTGCCCCAGCCCCAGCTCTCTCAGCCTGTCCTCACAGGTGAGGTGTTTGATCCGGAAGTGGTGCGCGCACGGTCCTGCTCCTCTGCGCAGGCACCCCGCCGATCTGCGTTATGCTCGGTCCTCCGGGAAGTAGTGCGCATGCGCCGTCCAGCTTTCCAATAGCATCCATTTCTTCGAAGCCCTGAGATGCAGGTGAGCAGGCAATACTTGGACCGCCGGCTCCGCGACACTATTCTCTCTTTTCCAATCCAGAATGCTCCTTGTCTATTTCCTCGGGCGGTTTTATGCCCCGGTCTGCTTCCAGAACGTACTGTCTAGGCGGACCGTGCACCCGCCGCTTGCGCAATGAGGCGACGAAAAAAGCGAACGCGTAGGTGCGTGCCCGAAAACGAGCGTACGCCGTAATCCGCGCGCGAGAAGCGCATGCGCAGTGCCGTGCCAAGGCGGCCGCACGCGCAGTTCGGTGACATGCTTGCCGCATGCGCACTGCAAACGATGGCGCATGCGTTTTGCGGCCGTGAGGAGAGCATGCGCATCGCGGTGCCGAGACTCGCGCATGCGCAGAGCGGTGCGAACGGTCGCGCATGCCCAATGCGCTCTTGCAGCTGGCGCGTGCGCAGAGCACTTGGCACATGCGCATTGCGGGGCACAGACAGGCGCATGCGCCGTGGCGGGCAGAATCCGGCGCATGCCCCGTTCGGAGCAGAATCCAGTGCGCGCGTAGTGGTGTGTGGTTTTTTTTGTTTTTTTTTTTTAAACCACTGGCGCATGCGTTGTGCTTTCTCATGAACCGCGCGTCCGTACTCCGTGCTGTTGTCTCGAGAACCGCGCCTGCGTAGTGCGGTGCCTAGAGAGACTGCCGCGTGCGCAGTGCCTAGATTCGCACGTGCGCGTTGCTCTCGCGAGACTTGCTTTTCCAGGAACGCTGCGGTGCAGAGCTGGGGCTGGAACGGGACGTCTGCTCCTCCACCGCGGCGGCAAGCACGTTGGGTGCCACGAGGCGCTGAGAGGCAGCCCTGAGCCGACCCGGTCCGTTCCCGGGTGGGCTCGGGCATAAAAGGGCGGAAATAGACGAGGGGCATCCTGGATTAGAAGGGGAGAATATCGCTGAGCCGGCGGTCCGAGAATCGGCTGCTTGCCCGTCCCCGTAGTGGTTTGTCGAAACAATTGCTATCTTTCAGTTGACGGGCGCGTGTTCGCTATTACCTGGAGGACTGATCACCACAGAGAGTGGCGGATTAGCTGCGCAGAGCGGTTAAAACGCCACTTCCGCGTTTCTACGCGCATGCGTTATACCGCTTGCCGGCCTAAGCAGCGGGCAGCGGCAGTTCCGCGCATTGGCCACGAGGTGGCAGCAGAGACCGCGGAAAGAACTTTTCTGACGGATTGCCGGGGACCCGCGGCGCAGTCCCTGGCGATTCGTTCTCTCTGTGTCTCGTAATGACGGGGGCAGAACACGAAGTTAGAAGTGGAGGGTGTGTGGGGGGAAAGACGAAGAAAAAAGAGGGAAACTTCTCCAAACCCAGGAGAGCTGTGCTAAGTGCTTATAAATAGCTGTAAAAAAAGAGGTTTTTTTTTTTCCTTTTGCCAGCATCCGTTGCATCTTTTCTAAATGTTCGCATTACCAAAGTGTAACTGCCCAGCAAATTTAATGATAACGAAATTAAAGCCCGTTGGCAGAAAGCACAGGGCCGTATTAATGTTCACGCAGCTTCTGTCTTCTTTATACTTTAATGTATTTTTTTCCAAGGGCCTTTCTTCAACTCCAAGTTTCATTTTTGGCTTTTTATGACCCCACACATCAACCCCGTGTCCCCACATGTCCCCTCATGTCTCCTCACCTCCCCCCACACTACCTGTCCCCCTTCGCTCCGTGCCCATGTCACCGTGGGGTTGAGGGCAGGGTCAGGGATGCCTGTGGGGTGCGTGGAGTCCTGGGAGAAGTTGATGGCTGTGCGCAGTGGGGTGATGGTGTCCTCCGCACACGGCTGTGACAGTGGGGTGGGGGTAGCGCCCCACAGGTGGGGGTCATTGCCCCCAGAATGGGGCTTGTGCCCCACACACGTGGGCCGCTTGTATGGGGAGTGCATTCTGGAGATGATCTGTCTTTTCTCCAAATCTGCAGTGACTTCAGCAATCCCCTGTCGTGCCGCAACAGAAATGGGGTCCTGCAGTACGTCAGTGATCTCTGACTCGAGGAGTGCAGGGGCTGCACGAAGTACGCACTCTACAGCCTCCCGACTTCTTTGGGGTTTGGGATCGATGTTTGAGCCAAAGGGCTTCACGCTGCCATGCGGGCAGGTGCCAGGTTCACCCACTGAGGAACCAAATCCTAAAATAATTTCACAATGGTCTTTAATTGCTGTGCAAGTAGATGACACAGATTTCTCACTGGGGAGCCAAAGCTGACCCTGGCAGTTTGGCAGACAGCACTCGCTCCATTCACACCGGTAGTCTCAGCCCTTTTGTTGCACATGCAGCTTCTCAGCATCTTGCTGTATCAGTATAGAAATCTGTGCTCCCCTATTTATTAGAAATGCCACCAATTGCCATTGAGGACAGACTGGAATCAAAACATGTGGACCATCCTAGCTTGTCCATCGATAACCCCCTCCCTCCCCCCTTGCCCAATTGGCTGCCAGTCATTACTTCATTACTTTTTTTTTTTTTTTTTTTCATGCTTTTATGGGAACTTTGAGATCACAGCCTGAAGCAGTGACGGAGCACCTGGTGAGGGGTGTAGCCCTGCAAGCACAGGTGGAAGCAATGCACCTAGAGAACCAGATGAGGCTGAGCCTGGCTCCAGCCCCTCCCTCTCCTCATTTAAGGGCTGGCAGCCCCAAAGGCAGGGTTTCTTCCTGGAGACTGCCTCCTGTGGATTGTTGGGTGAGCTCTGGTTCTTGGAAAGAGGTAAGTGATCCTTTCTTTTTTGCAGGGTTTTGGCTTCTGCCTTTCTGTGGGGATCCTAAGTTGGTTTAGAGTAGCTATGTCCGCTATGCCTCTCCTTATGATGCCTTCCAATTGTTCTCTGAGGGGAGTGAAGGGGTTATCTGCTTTTCTCTGAATTGGTAATGAAGAGACTGACGTTCATTCCTCTCTTTTACTCTTATCTCATGTCTGGAATGCTTCAATCAGCCCCAAGGTAATGCTGGTTGGCTGACTGAGCATTGCAACTCTGGAAACGCCTGGAGCTAATGTGCTTTTCTGTAAAGAGATTCTGCATTCTCCAGGTTTCCTTTGCAACTCTTTTCAAGCCCAGTACCTTCTTGTGAAGTCTCCGTTCCTCTTTCATGACTCTCATTGCACAATCATCGACCTGGGACTCCAAACTACCACACTGTCCCAACCTATTTTATGACACGTTCCCTCTGTGTCCTACTTGTGTCTTTGTGTTCTCCCTGTGTCCTCTGCCCCTGTCCCCTCTGTGTCTCCTCTGCCACGGATTAATTCCGCCCATGCTGAGTATTGTTTAAGGGCGCGTATTTAAATTATGCTCCGTGTCTCTTTGGATCCCGTTCTGTTTTGCAGCTCGATGGGGTTTAAGGGTTTCTGGGGCTCCTCTAGTTAGTGGTTTAAGCACTGTGAAATCTGTGGAGCAGATAATGGAACGCCATGAATCCCTTGTTCATGCATCGCTTGTATGCAGGTGGGTTTGGTGATGGCTGTGGGACGCTCACTTAGAGATGGAATGGGGGTCACAAGGGGCTCGCCTTGCTCCCTGGGGTTTATTCTTCCAGCCCAATAAGCTACGTGGCTGGTGATAGAGTGAGGTGCGTGTATCAGGCTGGGACCTGAGCTTAAGAAAAGCCCCAGCCCCAGTGGCCGTTTTCTTCATCCTCGCTTAGTGTAATGCAGTCTCCACTACTTGAGCATACTGAACACGAGTATTCTGTTCCTGTTTTGTCTGGTTCTCTCCTAGACCTCCCTTACAGATTTGTCAGTAGTAACAGATGTCAGGGCACAGTTCTCAGAGCACGTTGTGGCCGACCACCCCAGGGTCCTAGGGTTCTTTCTGTTTTTATGGCAGATCCGGCTTCGTCTTTCTAGGAAACAAAGGATTGTCTTCTACTGGACCACTTTGTCTGGATCACCCCAGATATCTCCATCCCAATTGTCAGGGGATGCTGTTAGTTTCCTAGTCTGTATGATACCCAACCTCCCCACCCCTCTTCCTTCCATCCCCTGGCCCCCATTCAATAGCTAGCTCTGCCGCTGTGGGACCCACCAGTGTGATGAAGCAGTACCTCTGGTGTGCTGAATACTGGGACTGGCACAGAGAGGCTCTATGGCTGATGTGAATCTTCCCGACTGGACTACTTGGTGAGTTTCCCCGGAGCTGTTGAGCACACAGGCTTCCCCACCTACCCTGGTTGCTCACCATGCCATCGATGTCCTTTGTGGACATGGCTTCAGGTATCATACCAGAGACTCCTTAGAGTCGGAAGCGACCATTTATGATGATCTAGTCCGACTCACCCACAATGAACAGGGACATTCACAGCTAGATCAGGTTGCCCTGCGTGTCACCTTGGAAGGGACAGGGCATCCACCGCATCTCTGGGCAACCTGGTCCACTGCGCAGAGTCACAGAATGTCCCGGGTCGGAAGGGACCTCGAGGATCGTGGATCTCCAACCCCCCCCCCTGCCACATGCAGGACCACCAACCTCCCCATTTCATACTAGACCGGGCTGCCCAGGGCCCCATCCAACCTGGCCTTGAACACCTCCAGGGATGGACGGGGCATCCACAGCCTCTCTGGGCAGCTGTTCCAGCACCTCACCGCTCTCTCTGTGGAGAACTTCCCCCTGCCATCCAACCTAAATCTTCCCTTCCCCAGCTTAAAACGTTTCCCCTTGTCCCTTGCTATGAAGGATATTTTCCTTATATCTAACCTAAATTTTCCCTCCTTCTTTCCTTTAGCTCCCCTTTGGGTATCGAAAGGCTGTTACCAGGTCACCTCGGAGCCTTCACTTCTCCGGGCTGAACAGCCCCAGCTCTCTCAGCCTGTCCTCACAGGTGAGGTGTTTGATCCTTTGGTTCTTTTTTTTTTTTTTTTTTTTTTTCCTTGTGGCCGTCCTCTGTATGTGCTCCAACGGGTCCATGTCCCTTCTGCACTGAGGGCTCTTCATATGGACGCAGTACTCCAGGTGAGGCCTCTTCAGCACAGAGCAGAGGGGCAGGATCACCTCTTTTCACCTGCTGACCGCACGTCTTTTGGTGCAGCCCAGGATGTGGCTGGTTTTCCGGGCTGGGAGGGCACTTTGCTGGCTCGTGTACAGCTTGCCATCCACCAGCTCTTTTGGGACGGGCCTAGGCTCAGCCCTTTCATCCCCCAGCATGTATTGGTAGTGGGGGGTTCTCTTGTCCCAGGTGCAAGACACTGCGCCTGGATTTGTTGAAGCTGATGAGGTTTGTCTGTGCCCGCTGCTCAAGCCTCTCTGGGTCCCTCTGGTTGGCGTCCCATGTCACTGCTGGCGTGTCGCTGCTCCCCACAGCTTGGTGTTGTCAGCAAGGTTTCTGAGTTGTGGCTGATAAGACGACTGCCTGGAGTGAGTCAAGCATCCTTCAGCTTGAACCAGGTCCAAGTGTGCACAGCAAGAAAGACATGGCCTTCATCAAAAGACCACCAGATGACCCTGAGAGATACCTCGCATGTGTAAAAGAACTGAGACCTGAGGCTAGAAAAAATGTCAATCCTACTGGGGACTCGCTGTAATAACCCAGCCTTTTCTTGGACTTCCCCCAGACGGCGAGCTCGGGCTTTACAGGCTAGAGGTGGAGCTAACACAGAGACCTCTGGATTTTCAAAAAGGAACAAGAAGGCTGAGAATCGGGTGCTTTGTTTGACGTTTTCACTGGCTGTCCTACTTAAGGATTCTGCCTGTCCATAGGCACGTTTGGTTGGTTTGGCTGGAACTTAGGAGCCTGGTGCTTATGCCTTCGGTTCTTTGTGATACAGAGCTGCGCCCTTTGCTGCCCAGACCAAATGCACGTGTTGTTGGAAGAGATTACTCTATGCATTTTACTTTTTTTTCTTTAATGCTTTTAAAGAGTGAGAGTGGTATACGCCTTCAAGCAGGTAACATATGAAACTTGTTTGTTTGTTTGTTTTCCTTATGCATACCTCGCATTTCATATCAATTCTCCCTTTGGGTCAAAAGTAGACCAAATCCTTGAAACCGTGCCTGGGAATCCCACTGATATTGAAACAGTTCAGCAGTGGTGCCCATGGTCAGAACGCCCTGCGGCGGCAGATCCTGGCATTGACTGTGAATGGAAGAACTGACAACAAATCGCTCGATATCAAAATTGACCCGGTGGATATTTACAAGCGCCGGGAGACCCAGACGGGATCTCAGAGTTGCATGGCCAGGTACAGAAGTTGTTTTACTGGTGGTTTTTTTGTTTGTTTTCTTTTGCAACGTTAAGGATTGTTAATCATTCCTCGCCATCCTTGGCTTCACTGCGCCCTCCTGTCCAATTGACACCAGCTTTTTCATCACCTCAGTTGCCTTCAAAAAAAAAAAAAAAAGCATGACAAAATCAATTTGATGATGACGTTATTTATTTATTTACCGATATTCTTAAGCACTTAGCAGAGTTTTGCTGGGCATAGAGAAGTTTTCCTTGTTTTTCTTCGTCTTGTTCCAACTGACGTAATTCTCTCCTCCCTCAACCCCGACCTAACTGCGTTTTTCCTCTGCCCTCACGAGAGAGAAGGAGCGGAGCGCCAGAAGCTGCGGCGCGGCTCCGCGTCAGTCCAGTCGGAGCTGTTGTTTCCGCGGTCTCTGGTGCCCCCTCGTGGCCAATCGGTGGAATTGCGGCCGCGTATGTTCGGTGCCGCAGGCAGCAGTACGCATGCGCGCAGGCACGCGGAAGTGGCGTACGTACGTTCTCATCGCTCTGCGCAGCGAATCTGCCGAGCTTTGTTAGGGTTAGTCCTCCAGGCAACAGCACGCATGCGCCAGAGAACTCATAAATAGCTTTCAAATCTACCAAGCCCTGAGATGCAGTCGAGCAGTCAATTCCTGCTGGCTCAGCAACGGTTTTCTCTCTTGCTGTCGGAAGTGCTCCTTGTCTATTTCCTCCGACGGTCTGACGCTCGAGCCTGCCTCGGGAACAGGCACATGCGTAGTGCGGTGCGGAGGGTGGCGCTTGCGCAGTGCAGCGTCTAGGCTTGGGCACGCGTAGTGCTCTGCCGAGAGGGGCGCATGCGTAGCGCCGAGCCGCTACCGGCACATGCGCACTGCAGTGCCCGGGCTCGCGCGTGCGCGTTGCTCTCCCGAGGCTCGCTGCTCGCGGGTTGCTGCCGCGTCGGTGCTGCTGCACGCCAGTACCGCGACCGCGACTCTCCGAGCTGCTCGCGTTCCACTGCCGCTGGGAGGGCTTTTAAACGGCTGGGGGACGGTGCAGGGCTGGGGGTGGAAAGGGACTTTGCTGGTTCACCGGGGCGGAGAGGAAGTTGGATGCCACGAGGCGCTGAGGGGCAGCTGTGAGCCCAACCGGTCCGCTTCCGCGTGGGCTTGGGCATAAAAGGGCGGAAATAGACGAGGGGCATCCTGGATTAGAAGGGGGAGAATATCGCTGGGCCGGCGGCCCGGGAATCGACTGCTTGCCCGTCCCCGTCGTGGTCTGTCGAAACAATTGCTGTCTTTAAGTGGACGGGCGCACGGTCGCTATTAGCTGGAGGACTGATCACCATAGAGAGCGGCGCATTAGCTGCGCAGAGCGGTTAAAACGCCACTTCCGCATTTGTACGCGCATGCGTTGTGCTGCTTGCGGGACGCGGCGACAGACAGCGGCAGTTCCGCGCATGGGCCACGAGGTGGCAGCAAAGACCGCGGAAAGAACTTTTCTGACGGGATCGGCCCGCGTTTTTCTCCCCTGGCGACCCGTTCTCTCTGTCTTGTGATGGCGGGAGAAGAGCGCGAAGTTGGAAGCGGGGGCGTTGTGGGGGGAAAGACGAAGAAAAAAAGAGAGAGACTACCCCAAACCCAGGCAAGCTCTGCTAAGTGCTTATAAGTAGCTGTGAAAAAATAAGTTCTTTTTTTTTTTTTTTTTCTTTTTGCCAGCATCTGTTGCATTGTTTCTAAATGTTCACAGACCAAAATGCAACTGCCCGGCAAATTTAATGATAACGAAATTAAAGCCCATTGGCAGAAAGCGCGGGGCCATATTAATGTTCACTCAGCCTCTGTCTTGTTCCTACTTTTAATGTATTTTTTCCCAAGGGCCTTTCTTCAACTCCAGGTTTCATTTTTGGCTTTTTATTCTTTTTTATGCCCTAAAATGGGTAGTGTTAGGCCCCAGCAGGTCTACGCAGGCAGTCACAGCACAGAGTTGCTGTTTTGAGATTAGTGTGGACCATTACAGCGTTTCCACAAAGACTAACGAAAACTGCAGTTCTCCACCTAAGTTTGCAGATGGAAAAAATTAATTCACCTGCATAGAACGAATCGATGCGTCACAGCTGCCATCGGCAAGATGGCCCGAGAGCTGTGCGGGTCTATCAGGCTCAGCTGCAGCTTTTCATCTTTTCAGCTGCCCTTCTCTGGTCCTCCTGCAGCTGGACAGATAGCCCACAAGGGCACGGGGTATACGCAGGCCCTCCCCAGCCAGCTGCGGCAGGCGCTCCTTTTTTGAGGATTACTTGTTCACATACCCAGTTTCCAGCTCATTCCCTTTGGAAAGCTTTTCTTGCGCTCCATGTTACTAGCGCACAATAGAAGTTAAGCCAGTTAAGCCTCTCTCAAGCCCAAGGAGTCCAATGTGCAAGTGTTTTTTGTTTGGGTCTGTCTGTTTTTTTTCCGGGTGTAGGGGGCAGGGGGTGGGCATTTGAGATAGCTGAGCTGTGTGAAAAAAGTCAGTGTCAGAAAGGCCTCTCTCTGATGCCAATGAATATGTCGTTTCCTAAAGCCTGGTCAGTCTTCTCTGCTGGTTGCAGAGAGTTGAGCTATTACGTATGGCCAAGACGAAAGTGTAATCAGTGAAATAGGTGGAGTTGCTCCTTCTGGTAATTTAATGCCTCACCGTGGTATAGGGCGGATGAATGCTGGCTTTGTACCAAAGCACTTGGTAACCCTGAGATTCAAACCTTAATGCTTTCCAGCAAATTTATATTTTCAGGTAGTGCCGCAGAGATGCGGTGACTATTGTTCACGTATTTTCACATGTCACTGATTACATGGGTTTTCGAAACAGGCACAGCAGAAAACTATTCTCATTGACCGGAATGATTTCTAGTAGGATTCTGTTGTTTTTGCCTCTGGGCCTTGTGTTAAAATAGTAATTTCTGGGGGCTGGCAGGTGCTATCAATATCAGAGATGGGCAAATAAGGCATAAATCTGTGTCCTATAGTAAGTTGGATATGAGCGAGCCGGGTACCTTATTATGGGAAATTGTAAAGCTGTTTTTCTAGGAATGGTGCAGCTGTGTCTCAGTTGTGTGCGCAGTTGGTGTCTAGACTAAAGGAGACTTGTTAAGCGCTCTGCTGACACGTAGGGATGGATGGAAAATTACAAGAGGGAGCTTGAGCATGTATGTATAGAATGTAAGGACCTGCAGTTAAGGATTTGGATTGGCACCTGAGTCCGTGCCTTCAGATGATGCAAGCGCTATGCCTTATCACCCAGTGGAAACGGTCAAAGAGCTGCTTTGGGACAGAATGTTTATATTGCTCAGGAAGTGTGGCCTTCCAAGGTACTTCAGGTATCCCGAAGAACAGAAGCAAGCAGTAATGATTCCTTTCTCTCTCGATTCCAATACTTGTAGGTAGTGCGCTTGAGAAAGACTTTGGAGGCTTTCCTCAGCCTCTTGCTTTCCTCATACCTTTACAAAAGCGGACTGCCAGAAAACAAGAAGACTTCACACGTGCGTTTTGAGTTTGGTTATTTTATGGTGTTTTTTAATTTTTTTTAGATTTTTTTCAGTCCAAATGTAGTAAATTCCCAGTCATACAAGTGATAAATTTTCAAGGTCTTTGTGCCGATGGACCATGCTTCAGTTGAACATCAAGTGGAGCAGGAGGTATTCTTCATCTATGTGGATGAAAATATGGAATCTTGATGGGATGCTGCCGTATTATGGAGAGGAATCTCCGCATCCCCCAGGCTCAGCCAATACACGGACACAGATTTCTGGATGGTGACCATCACTTTCTGCCACCGCTCCTGCTGCCTAGTTGCTCGTCATCGTCGGTATCCAGCAGGAGATCACGAAGCTGTGGAGGCACAGTCGTATCCAGGTCATCATCTGAAACTTCTTCCACCAGATTGGAAGGGACCAGTCCTCTTGTGCCATCCGTCAGCTCTCCCAGAAACCAGCCATCTTCATCTACGTCTCCGAAGATGTAAAGGTATTGTCCAGCAGTCAGTGGAAGCTCGTTTTCTGGGTCCTCATTAGGGCCCTCAAAAGGATTGTAGCTGTGACGAGCTATGAATCTTCGAATTAGTGCTGGTGATCGTCTGCGAGAATGCAGGCTGCAGCTTGCCATCAGCCACCCTCCCGACTTCTCCAGCCATTCCTGTTCTGGATTTCCGTGCGGCTCCAGCTTTTTCCCACTCTCCTTTTCCAAATGCTGCCCCTGCAGCTGGTTGGCTTCCTCTGCCTTTTCTGGGGCCCCTCTGGATGTGGAAGAGGCCTCCTTGAGCTGCCGGACTGTTTCCCGCAGCTGCTTGGTAAGGAGGCTGAGCGTATGCGTCTTGTCCTTGAGCCGCTCCACCTCCTCCCTCATCTGCTGAGAGCTTCTGCTCCTCAGCAGGCAGTTCTCCTCTCCAAGGAGGCTGCATTGTCTCTGCAAGTCCTTCAGTGCCCTCAGCAGATGGGCACTCTGCTCCCGCAGCTCCCTGTGCTCAGGTGGGCAGGCCTGTTGTTGCTCTGCAGCCTGAACACCCGCTTCTGCTACAGCCCGACGGCAGGCTGGCCTTTGCCGTGTGCGCGGCCCAGCGGCTGCAGCCCTGGCCCCGTTGCAGGAGGCGGGCGGCTGCCCCTGTCCGTGCTCCAGGATGTAATGCAGGAAGCGTCTCCTCTGCTCCTGCAGTTCGCGCTGGAGGCGCAGGACGTGGGCGGCCTGCTCTGCACAGGGCTTCCTGCAGAGCTGCCGCTGGACTTCCTGCTGCAGTCTGTGGGCCTCTCTGCTGCTCTCGCCACTCAGCAGCTCCTTTGCTAGCTGCCGCAGCAGATCCCGTACCTGGCGGTTGGCGTTGTTGCACCGCTGCTGCAGCCGCTCCTGCGTCTGGCGGAGCTGGGCCTCCTTCATCTGCAGCAGTTGGCGGATGTCCGCCTCCCGCTGCCTCTGGCTCTGCTCCCGCAGGCGCTGCAGCTTTGACGCCCGCTGTCGCTCCCAGTTGGAGCGCAGTCGGTCGGCCAGGAGCTGCCGCTCCCGCTCTGCCGCCTCCTGCAGCTCACGTCTCTCGACGGCCCGGCGGCGCTGCATCTCCTGGGAGCGGAGCCGCTCGCCCTCCAGCTGGGCCCGCAGCGCCTCCAGCTCCCGCCTGTGCTCCTCCCGCTGTGCGGGGCAGGCAGGGGGCTGGGCCGGGCCCCGGCGCAGAGAGGGCTGGCAGCACTTTGCCTGTCTCTGCGGCATGGTCGCAGGGACCTGAAGAGACCCTCAGCCTCCAAAAGCTGTGGCCGAAGGCCGCTGAAAGCTACTCTCCTTCCTGGGGCCTGCAAGGACAGCTGCCCCTGGCCCCGTAGCGCCCACTGCCTCTCGTCCCTGTCGCAAGGGTGTGCAGACAGTGAATGCCGTGGGGGGGTGCGCCCACAGTCTTCTATGCTGTGTGCCTGCCTGGCACGTAATGGAGGGTGGGGCAGCGGCCTGCAGTGCTATTGGGCAGTGCAGCCTTCCGGCCTAACTCACAATGAAGGGAGGGTGGGGCTATAGGGCGGGGCGGCCTTCTGGCCCCAGCTCAAAATGGAGGCTGAGGCACGGTGGCTTCAAGCTGCGTTGGGTGGCAGAGACGTCGCGGTGTTGGACAGAACTGCCTTCCGCAGCACTGGGCTGTGTGCATGACCTTTTGTGGTGCTGGAATATGTGGACTTCTCTGGCACTGGAGAAGAAAAGCAGGATGCCATCCAACTCATTGTGATTTCCATTTCGATTCCCGTAAAGGAACTATCTCACCATACCTACCAGCCAGTTAAAGGAAGCTAGTTGCAGGCGTACTCTGCTTAAGGAGCTGCTGGGGCAGATGGCCAGGCTGTCACGAGAAAGCAGCAGCCTGAGGTGCTCCTGGGAATCTCTGAGGGAGACGGATAGGAGGTGGTGTTGTGGGAATCAAATGTTGTTTCTGCATTAGAATTGGATAATATTTATATTTCGTGAACTCCGTTGTCATAGTTCTTTTGGGGAGTCCTTCTACTTAACTTGGGGAAGATCTCAGATAGTTTGCATCACTTATCGTCTAGCCAAATCTTCCCAGGAATGCCCGCTCTGTATATAGGTGTATATATGTATATTTTGTCACACACATTGCAAGAATATCCTGCACGAGATCAAACCGGAGAAGGCTGGACCCTGTGTGGGGCTGGTGCTGCAGTCCAAAAACTGGGGTGGAAAGACACTGCTTTGAAGGGGTTGGGTATGCTCAGCCCTTTCATCCCCCAACATGTATTGCCCCAGCCCCAGCTCTCTCAGCCTGTCCTCACAGGTGAGGTGTTTGATCCGGAAGTGGTGCGCGCACGGTCCTGCTCCTCTGCGCAGGCACCCCGCCGATCTGCGTTATGCTCGGTCCTCCGGGAAGTAGTGCGCATGCGCCGTCCAGCTTTCCAATAGCATCCATTTCTTCGAAGCCCTGAGATGCAGGTGAGCAGGCAATACTTGGACCGCCGGCTCCGCGACACTATTCTCTCTTTTCCAATCCAGAATGCTCCTTGTCTATTTCCTCGGGCGGTTTTATGCCCCGGTCTGCTTCCAGAACGTACTGTCTAGGCGGACCGTGCACCCGCCGCTTGCGCAATGAGGCGACGAAAAAAGCGAACGCGTAGGTGCGTGCCCGAAAACGAGCGTACGCCGTAATCCGCGCGCGAGAAGCGCATGCGCAGTGCCGTGCCAAGGCGGCCGCACGCGCAGTTCGGTGACATGCTTGCCGCATGCGCACTGCAAACGATGGCGCATGCGTTTTGCGGCCGTGAGGAGAGCATGCGCATCGCGGTGCCGAGACTGGCGCATGCGCAGAGCGGTGCGAACGGTCGCGCATGCCCAATGCGCTCTTGCAGCTGGCGCGTGCGCAGAGCACTTGGCACATGCGCATTGCGGGGCACAGACAGGCGCATGCGCCGTGGCGGGCAGAATCCGGCGCATGCCCCGTTCGGAGCAGAATCCAGTGCGCGCGTAGTGGTGTGTGGTTTTTTTGTTTTTTTTTTTTAAACCACTGGCGCATGCGTTGTGCTTTCTCATGAACCGCGCGTCCGTACTCCGTGCTGTTGTCTCGAGAACCGCGCCTGCGTAGTGCGGTGCCTAGAGAGACTGCCGCGTGCGCAGTGCCTAGATTCGCACGTGCGCGTTGCTCTCGCGAGACTTGCTTTTCCAGGAACGCTGCGGTGCAGAGCTGGGGCTGGAACGGGACGTCTGCTCCTCCACCGCGGCGGCAAGCACGTTGGGTGCCACGAGGCGCTGAGAGGCAGCCCTGAGCCGACCCGGTCCGTTCCCGGGTGGGCTCGGGCATAAAAGGGCGGAAATAGACGAGGGGCATCCTGGATTAGAAGGGGAGAATATCGCTGAGCCGGCGGTCCGAGAATCGGCTGCTTGCCCGTCCCCGTAGTGGTTTGTCGAAACAATTGCTATCTTTCAGTTGACGGGCGCGTGTTCGCTATTACCTGGAGGACTGATCACCACAGAGAGTGGCGGATTAGCTGCGCAGAGCGGTTAAAACGCCACTTCCGCGTTTCTACGCGCATGCGTTATACCGCTTGCCGGCCTAAGCAGCGGGCAGCGGCAGTTCCGCGCATTGGCCACGAGGTGGCAGCAGAGACCGCGGAAAGAACTTTTCTGACGGATTGCCGGGGACCCGCGGCGCAGTCCCTGGCGATTCGTTCTCTCTGTGTCTCGTAATGACGGGGGCAGAACACGAAGTTAGAAGTGGAGGGTGTGTGGGGGGAAAGACGAAGAAAAAAGAGGGAAACTTCTCCAAACCCAGGAGAGCTGTGCTAAGTGCTTATAAATAGCTGTAAAAAAAGAGGTTTTTTTTTTTCCTTTTGCCAGCATCCGTTGCATCTTTTCTAAATGTTCGCATTACCAAAGTGTAACTGCCCAGCAAATTTAATGATAACGAAATTAAAGCCCGTTGGCAGAAAGCACAGGGCCGTATTAATGTTCACGCAGCTTCTGTCTTCTTTATACTTTAATGTATTTTTTTCCAAGGGCCTTTCTTCAACTCCAAGTTTCATTTTTGGCTTTTTATGACCCCACACATCAACCCCGTGTCCCCACATGTCCCCTCATGTCTCCTCACCTCCCCCCACACTACCTGTCCCCCTTCGCTCCGTGCCCATGTCACCGTGGGGTTGAGGGCAGGGTCAGGGATGCCTGTGGGGTGCGTGGAGTCCTGGGAGAAGTTGATGGCTGTGCGCAGTGGGGTGATGGTGTCCTCCGCACACGGCTGTGACAGTGGGGTGGGGGTAGCGCCCCACAGGTGGGGGTCATTGCCCCCAGAATGGGGCTTGTGCCCCACACACGTGGGCCGCTTGTATGGGGAGTGCATTCTGGAGATGATCTGTCTTTTCTCCAAATCTGCAGTGACTTCAGCAATCCCCTGTCGTGCCGCAACAGAAATGGGGTCCTGCAGTACGTCAGTGATCTCTGACTCGAGGAGTGCAGGGGCTGCACGAAGTACGCACTCTACAGCCTCCCGACTTCTTTGGGGTTTGGGATCGATGTTTGAGCCAAAGGGCTTCACGCTGCCATGCGGGCAGGTGCCAGGTTCACCCACTGAGGAACCAAATCCTAAAATAATTTCACAATGGTCTTTAATTGCTGTGCAAGTAGATGACACAGATTTCTCACTGGGGAGCCAAAGCTGACCCTGGCAGTTTGGCAGACAGCACTCGCTCCATTCACACCGGTAGTCTCAGCCCTTTTGTTGCACATGCAGCTTCTCAGCATCTTGCTGTATCAGTATAGAAATCTGTGCTCCCCTATTTATTAGAAATGCCACCAATTGCCATTGAGGACAGACTGGAATCAAAACATGTGGACCATCCTAGCTTGTCCATCGATAACCCCCTCCCTCCCCCCTTGCCCAATTGGCTGCCAGTCATTACTTCATTACTTTTTTTTTTTTTTTTTTTTTCATGCTTTTATGGGAACTTTGAGATCACAGCCTGAAGCAGTGACGGAGCACCTGGTGAGGGGTGTAGCCCTGCAAGCACAGGTGGAAGCAATGCACCTAGAGAACCAGATGAGGCTGAGCCTGGCTCCAGCCCCTCCCTCTCCTCATTTAAGGGCTGGCAGCCCCAAAGGCAGGGTTTCTTCCTGGAGACTGCCTCCTGTGGATTGTTGGGTGAGCTCTGGTTCTTGGAAAGAGGTAAGTGATCCTTTCTTTTTTGCAGGGTTTTGGCTTCTGCCTTTCTGTGGGGATCCTAAGTTGGTTTAGAGTAGCTATGTCCGCTATGCCTCTCCTTATGATGCCTTCCAATTGTTCTCTGAGGGGAGTGAAGGGGTTATCTGCTTTTCTCTGAATTGGTAATGAAGAGACTGACGTTCATTCCTCTCTTTTACTCTTATCTCATGTCTGGAATGCTTCAATCAGCCCCAAGGTAATGCTGGTTGGCTGACTGAGCATTGCAACTCTGGAAACGCCTGGAGCTAATGTGCTTTTCTGTAAAGAGATTCTGCATTCTCCAGGTTTCCTTTGCAACTCTTTTCAAGCCCAGTACCTTCTTGTGAAGTCTCCGTTCCTCTTTCATGACTCTCATTGCACAATCATCGACCTGGGACTCCAAACTACCACACTGTCCCAACCTATTTTATGACACGTTCCCTCTGTGTCCTACTTGTGTCTTTGTGTTCTCCCTGTGTCCTCTGCCCCTGTCCCCTCTGTGTCTCCTCTGCCACGGATTAATTCCGCCCATGCTGAGTATTGTTTAAGGGCGCGTATTTAAATTATGCTCCGTGTCTCTTTGGATCCCGTTCTGTTTTGCAGCTCGATGGGGTTTAAGGGTTTCTGGGGCTCCTCTAGTTAGTGGTTTAAGCACTGTGAAATCTGTGGAGCAGATAATGGAACGCCATGAATCCCTTGTTCATGCATCGCTTGTATGCAGGTGGGTTTGGTGATGGCTGTGGGACGCTCACTTAGAGATGGAATGGGGGTCACAAGGGGCTCGCCTTGCTCCCTGGGGTTTATTCTTCCAGCCCAATAAGCTACGTGGCTGGTGATAGAGTGAGGTGCGTGTATCAGGCTGGGACCTGAGCTTAAGAAAAGCCCCAGCCCCAGTGGCCGTTTTCTTCATCCTCGCTTAGTGTAATGCAGTCTCCACTACTTGAGCATACTGAACACGAGTATTCTGTTCCTGTTTTGTCTGGTTCTCTCCTAGACCTCCCTTACAGATTTGTCAGTAGTAACAGATGTCAGGGCACAGTTCTCAGAGCACGTTGTGGCCGACCACCCCAGGGTCCTAGGGTTCTTTCTGTTTTTATGGCAGATCCGGCTTCGTCTTTCTAGGAAACAAAGGATTGTCTTCTACTGGACCACTTTGTCTGGATCACCCCAGATATCTCCATCCCAATTGTCAGGGGATGCTGTTAGTTTCCTAGTCTGTATGATACCCAACCTCCCCACCCCTCTTCCTTCCATCCCCTGGCCCCCATTCAATAGCTAGCTCTGCCGCTGTGGGACCCACCAGTGTGATGAAGCAGTACCTCTGGTGTGCTGAATACTGGGACTGGCACAGAGAGGCTCTATGGCTGATGTGAATCTTCCCGACTGGACTACTTGGTGAGTTTCCCCGGAGCTGTTGAGCACACAGGCTTCCCCACCTACCCTGGTTGCTCACCATGCCATCGATGTCCTTTGTGGACATGGCTTCAGGTATCATACCAGAGACTCCTTAGAGTCGGAAGCGACCATTTATGATGATCTAGTCCGACTCACCCACAATGAACAGGGACATTCACAGCTAGATCAGGTTGCCCTGCGTGTCACCTTGGAAGGGACAGGGCATCCACCGCATCTCTGGGCAACCTGGTCCACTGCGCAGAGTCACAGAAGGTCCCGGGTTGGAAGGGACCTCGAGGATCGTGGATCTCCAACCCCCCCCCCCCGCCACATGCAGGACCACCAACCTCCCCATTTCATACTAGACCGGGCTGCCCAGGGCCCCATCCAACCTGGCCTTGAACACCTCCAGGGATGGAAGGGGCATCCACAGCCTCTCTGGGCAGCTGTTCCAGCACCTCACCGCTCTCTCTGTGGAGAACTTCCCCCTGCCATCCAACCTAAATCTTCCCTTCCCCAGCTTAAAACGTTTCCCCTTGTCCCTTGCTATGAAGGATATTTTCCTTATATCTAACCTAAATTTTCCCTCCTTCTTTCCTTTAGCTCCCCTTTGGGTATCGAAAGGCTGTTACCAGGTCACCTCGGAGCCTTCACTTCTCCGGGCTGAACAGCCCCAGCTCTCTCAACCTGTCCTCACAGGTGAGGTGTTTGATCCTTTGGTTTTTTTTTTTCTTGTGGCCGTCCTCTGTATGTGCTCCAACGGGTCCATGTCCCTTCTGCACTGAGGGCTCTTCATATGGACGCAGTACTCCAGGTGAGGCCTCTTCAGCACAGAGCAGAGGGGCAGGATCACCTCTTTTCACCTGCTGACCGCACGTCTTTTGGTGCAGCCCAGGATGTGGCTGGTTTTCCGGGCTGGGAGGGCACTTTGCTGGCTCGTGTACAGCTTGCCATCCACCAGCTCTTTTGGGACGGGCCTAGGCTCAGCCCTTTCATCCCCCAGCATGTATTGGTAGTGGGGGGTTCTCTTGTCCCAGGTGCAAGACACTGCGCCTGGATTTGTTGAAGCTGATGAGGTTTGTCTGTGCCCGCTGCTCAAGCCTCTCTGGGTCCCTCTGGTTGGCGTCCCATGTCACTGCTGGCGTGTCGCTGCTCCCCACAGCTTGGTGTTGTCAGCAAGGTTTCTGAGTTGTGGCTGATAAGACGACTGCCTGGAGTGAGTCAAGCATCCTTCAGCTTGAACCAGGTCCAAGTGTGCACAGCAAGAAAGACATGGCCTTCATCAAAAGACCACCAGATGACCCTGAGAGATACCTCGCATGTGTAAAAGAACTGAGACCTGAGGCTAGAAAAAATGTCAATCCTACTGGGGACTCGCTGTAATAACCCAGCCTTTTCTTGGACTTCCCCCAGACGGCGAGCTCGGGCTTTACAGGCTAGAGGTGGAGCTAACACAGAGACCTCTGGATTTTCAAAAAGGAACAAGAAGGCTGAGAATCGGGTGCTTTGTTTGACGTTTTCACTGGCTGTCCTACTTAAGGATTCTGCCTGTCCATAGGCACGTTTGGTTGGTTTGGCTGGAACTTAGGAGCCTGGTGCTTATGCCTTCGGTTCTTTGTGATACAGAGCTGCGCCCTTTGCTGCCCAGACCAAATGCACGTGTTGTTGGAAGAGATTACTCTATGCATTTTACTTTTTTTTCTTTAATGCTTTTAAAGAGTGAGAGTGGTATACGCCTTCAAGCAGGTAACATATGAAACTTGTTTGTTTGTTTGTTTTCCTTTTTTCCTTCGAGCACTGGTTCGGGGAAATATGGATGCTTTCTTCTCTGCCGCTATGTTTCCCGCAGTGGAATTTGGGGAATGGCTTCTGTTGTTGGTTTTTCAATACTGAAGAAACATAGCATTCTTTTTATTCTGCCTATGTAGAACTCCCTTTGTTTCCTCTGTAGTTTTGAGTTGTGCTCTGGAACAGAATGTTCAGCTGAATCTAGAACAGCTGCCAAAGAGGAGTCTGTGGGCAAGTGGCTCTGGATTTCCCAGGCAGAGGTCGTAAAGCTCCTTGCCTGCTCACAAAGCGTTCTCATTGTTTTTATACAGTGTTCTATTTTACTGCTGTATTGAGACTTTTATGAAAAATCCTTTGTTTCCCAAAGGTGATGCTGAGAAACACGCCTCATGATGACTTATGCATACCTCGCATTTCATATCAATTCTCCCTTTGGGTCAAAAGTAGACCAAATCCTTGAAACCGTGCCTGGGAATCCCACTGATATTGAAACAGTTCAGCAGTGGTGCCCATGGTCAGAACGCCCTGCGGCGGCAGATCCTGGCATTGACTGTGAATGGAAGAACTGACAACAAATCGCTCGATATCAAAATTGACCCGGTGGATATTTACAAGCGCCGGGAGACCCAGACGGGATCTCAGAGTTGCATGGCCAGGTACAGAAGTTGTTTTACTGGTGGTTTTTTTGTTTGTTTTCTTTTGCAACGTTAAGGATTGTTAATCATTCCTCGCCATCCTTGGCTTCACTGCGCCCTCCTGTCCAATTGACACCAGCTTTTTCATCACCTCAGTTGCCTTCAAAAAAAAAAAAAAAGCATGACAAAATCAATTTGATGATGACGTTATTTATTTATTTACCGATATTCTTAAGCACTTAGCAGAGTTTTGCTGGGCATAGAGAAGTTTTCCTTGTTTTTCTTCGTCTTGTTCCAACTGACGTAATTCTCTCCTCCCTCAACCCCGACCTAACTGCGTTTTTCCTCTGCCCTCACGAGAGAGAAGGAGCGGAGCGCCAGAAGCTGCGGCGCGGCTCCGCGTCAGTCCAGTCGGAGCTGTTGTTTCCGCGGTCTCTGGTGCCCCCTCGTGGCCAATCGGTGGAATTGCGGCCGCGTATGTTCGGTGCCGCAGGCAGCAGTACGCATGCGCGCAGGCACGCGGAAGTGGCGTACGTACGTTCTCATCGCTCTGCGCAGCGAATCTGCCGAGCTTTGTTAGGGTTAGTCCTCCAGGCAACAGCACGCATGCGCCAGAGAACTCATAAATAGCTTTCAAATCTACCAAGCCCTGAGATGCAGTCGAGCAGTCAATTCCTGCTGGCTCAGCAACGGTTTTCTCTCTTGCTGTCGGAAGTGCTCCTTGTCTATTTCCTCCGACGGTCTGACGCTCGAGCCTGCCTCGGGAACAGGCACATGCGTAGTGCGGTGCGGAGGGTGGCGCTTGCGCAGTGCAGCGTCTAGGCTTGGGCACGCGTAGTGCTCTGCCGAGAGGGGCGCATGCGTAGCGCCGAGCCGCTACCGGCACATGCGCACTGCAGTGCCCGGGCTCGCGCGTGCGCGTTGCTCTCCCGAGGCTCGCTGGTCGCGGGTTGCTGCCGCGTCGGTGCTGCTGCACGCCAGTACCGCGACCGCGACTCTCCGAGCTGCTCGCGTTCCACTGCCGCTGGGAGGGCTTTTAAACGGCTGGGGGACGGTGCAGGGCTGGGGGTGGAAAGGGACTTTGCTGGTTCACCGGGGCGGAGAGGAAGTTGGATGCCACGAGGCGCTGAGGGGCAGCTGTGAGCCCAACCGGTCCGCTTCCGCGTGGGCTTGGGCATAAAAGGGCGGAAATAGACGAGGGGCATCCTGGATTAGAAGGGGGAGAATATCGCTGGGCCGGCGGCCCGGGAATCGACTGCTTGCCCGTCCCCGTCGTGGTCTGTCGAAACAATTGCTGTCTTTAAGTGGACGGGCGCACGGTCGCTATTAGCTGGAGGACTGATCACCATAGAGAGCGGCGCATTAGCTGCGCAGAGCGGTTAAAACGCCACTTCCGCATTTGTACGCGCATGCGTTGTGCTGCTTGCGGGACGCGGCGACAGACAGCGGCAGTTCCGCGCATGGGCCACGAGGTGGCAGCAAAGACCGCGGAAAGAACTTTTCTGACGGGATCGGCCCGCGTTTTTCTCCCCTGGCGACCCGTTCTCTCTGTCTTGTGATGGCGGGAGAAGAGCGCGAAGTTGGAAGCGGGGGCGTTGTGGGGGGAAAGACGAAGAAAAAAAGAGAGAGACTACCCCAAACCCAGGCAAGCTCTGCTAAGTGCTTATAAGTAGCTGTGAAAAAATAAGTTCTTTTTTTTTTTTTTTTTTCTTTTTGCCAGCATCTGTTGCATTGTTTCTAAATGTTCACAGACCAAAATGCAACTGCCCGGCAAATTTAATGATAACGAAATTAAAGCCCATTGGCAGAAAGCGCGGGGCCATATTAATGTTCACTCAGCCTCTGTCTTGTTCCTACTTTTAATGTATTTTTTCCCAAGGGCCTTTCTTCAACTCCAGGTTTCATTTTTGGCTTTTTATTCTTTTTTATGCCCTAAAATGGGTAGTGTTAGGCCCCAGCAGGTCTACGCAGGCAGTCACAGCACAGAGTTGCTGTTTTGAGATTAGTGTGGACCATTACAGCGTTTCCACAAAGACTAACGAAAACTGCAGTTCTCCACCTAAGTTTGCAGATGGAAAAAATTAATTCACCTGCATAGAACGAATCGATGCGTCACAGCTGCCATCGGCAAGATGGCCCGAGAGCTGTGCGGGTCTATCAGGCTCAGCTGCAGCTTTTCATCTTTTCAGCTGCCCTTCTCTGGTCCTCCTGCAGCTGGACAGATAGCCCACAAGGGCACGGGGTATACGCAGGCCCTCCCCAGCCAGCTGCGGCAGGCGCTCCTTTTTTGAGGATTACTTGTTCACATACCCAGTTTCCAGCTCATTCCCTTTGGAAAGCTTTTCTTGCGCTCCATGTTACTAGCGCACAATAGAAGTTAAGCCAGTTAAGCCTCTCTCAAGCCCAAGGAGTCCAATGTGCAAGTGTTTTTTGTTTGGGTCTGTCTGTTTTTTTTCCGGGTGTAGGGGGCAGGGGGTGGGCATTTGAGATAGCTGAGCTGTGTGAAAAAAGTCAGTGTCAGAAAGGCCTCTCTCTGATGCCAATGAATATGTCGTTTCCTAAAGCCTGGTCAGTCTTCTCTGCTGGTTGCAGAGAGTTGAGCTATTACGTATGGCCAAGACGAAAGTGTAATCAGTGAAATAGGTGGAGTTGCTCCTTCTGGTAATTTAATGCCTCACCGTGGTATAGGGCGGATGAATGCTGGCTTTGTACCAAAGCACTTGGTAACCCTGAGATTCAAACCTTAATGCTTTCCAGCAAATTTATATTTTCAGGTAGTGCCGCAGAGATGCGGTGACTATTGTTCACGTATTTTCACATGTCACTGATTACATGGGTTTTCGAAACAGGCACAGCAGAAAACTATTCTCATTGACCGGAATGATTTCTAGTAGGATTCTGTTGTTTTTGCCTCTGGGCCTTGTGTTAAAATAGTAATTTCTGGGGGCTGGCAGGTGCTATCAATATCAGAGATGGGCAAATAAGGCATAAATCTGTGTCCTATAGTAAGTTGGATATGAGCGAGCCGGGTACCTTATTATGGGAAATTGTAAAGCTGTTTTTCTAGGAATGGTGCAGCTGTGTCTCAGTTGTGTGCGCAGTTGGTGTCTAGACTAAAGGAGACTTGTTAAGCGCTCTGCTGACACGTAGGGATGGATGGAAAATTACAAGAGGGAGCTTGAGCATGTATGTATAGAATGTAAGGACCTGCAGTTAAGGATTTGGATTGGCACCTGAGTCCGTGCCTTCAGATGATGCAAGCGCTATGCCTTATCACCCAGTGGAAACGGTCAAAGAGCTGCTTTGGGACAGAATGTTTATATTGCTCAGGAAGTGTGGCCTTCCAAGGTACTTCAGGTATCCCGAAGAACAGAAGCAAGCAGTAATGATTCCTTTCTCTCTCGATTCCAATACTTGTAGGTAGTGAGCTTGAGAAAGACTTTGGAGGCTTTCCTCAGCCTCTTGCTTTCCTCATACCTTTACAAAAGCGGACTGCCAGAAAACAAGAAGACTTCACACGTGCGTTTTGAGTTTGGTTATTTTATGGTGTTTTTTAATTTTTTTTAGATTTTTTTCAGTCCAAATGTAGTAAATTCCCAGTCATACAAGTGATAAATTTTCAAGGTCTTTGTGCCGATGGACCATGCTTCAGTTGAACATCAAGTGGAGCAGGAGGTATTCTTCATCTATGTGGATGAAAATATGGAATCTTGATGGGATGCTGCCGTATTATGGAGAGGAATCTCCGCATCCCCCAGGCTCAGCCAATACACGGACACAGATTTCTGGATGGTGACCATCACTTTCTGCCACCGCTCCTGCTGCCTAGTTGCTCGTCATCGTCGGTATCCAGCAGGAGATCACGAAGCTGTGGAGGCACAGTCGTATCCAGGTCATCATCTGAAACTTCTTCCACCAGATTGGAAGGGACCAGTCCTCTTGTGCCATCCGTCAGCTCTCCCAGAAACCAGCCATCTTCATCTACGTCTCCGAAGATGTAAAGGTATTGTCCAGCAGTCAGTGGAAGCTCGTTTTCTGGGTCCTCATTAGGGCCCTCAAAAGGATTGTAGCTGTGACGAGCTATGAATCTTCGAATTAGTGCTGGTGATCGTCTGCGAGAATGCAGGCTGCAGCTTGCCATCAGCCACCCTCCCGACTTCTCCAGCCATTCCTGTTCTGGATTTCCGTGCGGCTCCAGCTTTTTCCCACTCTCCTTTTCCAAATGCTGCCCCTGCAGCTGGTTGGCTTCCTCTGCCTTTTCTGGGGCCCCTCTGGATGTGGAAGAGGCCTCCTTGAGCTGCCGGACTGTTTCCCGCAGCTGCTTGGTAAGGAGGCTGAGCGTATGCGTCTTGTCCTTGAGCCGCTCCACCTCCTCCCTCATCTGCTGAGAGCTTCTGCTCCTCAGCAGGCAGTTCTCCTCTCCAAGGAGGCTGCATTGTCTCTGCAAGTCCTTCAGTGCCCTCAGCAGATGGGCACTCTGCTCCCGCAGCTCCCTGTGCTCAGGTGGGCAGGCCTGTTGTTGCTCTGCAGCCTGAACACCCGCTTCTGCTACAGCCCGACGGCAGGCTGGCCTTTGCCGTGTGCGCGGCCCAGCGGCTGCAGCCCTGGCCCCGTTGCAGGAGGCGGGCGGCTGCCCCTGTCCGTGCTCCAGGATGTAATGCAGGAAGCGTCTCCTCTGCTCCTGCAGTTCGCGCTGGAGGCGCAGGACGTGGGCGGCCTGCTCTGCACAGGGCTTCCTGCAGAGCTGCCGCTGGACTTCCTGCTGCAGTCTGTGGGCCTCTCTGCTGCTCTCGCCACTCAGCAGCTCCTTTGCTAGCTGCCGCAGCAGATCCCGTACCTGGCGGTTGGCGTTGTTGCACCGCTGCTGCAGCCGCTCCTGCGTCTGGCGGAGCTGGGCCTCCTTCATCTGCAGCAGTTGGCGGATGTCCGCCTCCCGCTGCCTCTGGCTCTGCTCCCGCAGGCGCTGCAGCTTTGACGCCCGCTGTCGCTCCCAGTTGGAGCGCAGTCGGTCGGCCAGGAGCTGCCGCTCCCGCTCTGCCGCCTCCTGCAGCTCACGTCTCTCGACGGCCCGGCGGCGCTGCATCTCCTGGGAGCGGAGCCGCTCGCCCTCCAGCTGGGCCCGCAGCGCCTCCAGCTCCCGCCTGTGCTCCTCCCGCTGTGCGGGGCAGGCAGGGGGCTGGGCCGGGCCCCGGCGCAGAGAGGGCTGGCAGCACTTTGCCTGTCTCTGCGGCATGGTCGCAGGGACCTGAAGAGACCCTCAGCCTCCAAAAGCTGTGGCCGAAGGCCGCTGAAAGCTACTCTCCTTCCTGGGGCCTGCAAGGACAGCTGCCCCTGGCCCCGTAGCGCCCACTGCCTCTCGTCCCTGTCGCAAGGGTGTGCAGACAGTGAATGCCGTGGGGGGGTGCGCCCACAGTCTTCTATGCTGTGTGCCTGCCTGGCACGTAATGGAGGGTGGGGCAGCGGCCTGCAGTGCTATTGGGCAGTGCAGCCTTCCGGCCTAACTCACAATGAAGGGAGGGTGGGGCTATAGGGCGGGGCGGCCTTCTGGCCCCAGCTCAAAATGGAGGCTGAGGCACGGTGGCTTCAAGCTGCGTTGGGTGGCAGAGACGTCGCGGTGTTGGACAGAACTGCCTTCCGCAGCACTGGGCTGTGTGCATGACCTTTTGTGGTGCTGGAATATGTGGACTTCTCTGGCACTGGAGAAGAAAAGCAGGATGCCATCCAACTCATTGTGATTTCCATTTCGATTCCCGTAAAGGAACTATCTCACCATACCTACCAGCCAGTTAAAGGAAGCTAGTTGCAGGCGTACTCTGCTTAAGGAGCTGCTGGGGCAGATGGCCAGGCTGTCACGAGAAAGCAGCAGCCTGAGGTGCTCCTGGGAATCTCTGAGGGAGACGGATAGGAGGTGGTGTTGTGGGAATCAAATGTTGTTTCTGCATTAGAATTGGATAATATTTATATTTCGTGAACTCCGTTGTCATAGTTCTTTTGGGGAGTCCTTCTACTTAACTTGGGGAAGATCTCAGGTAGTTTGCATCACTTATCGTCTAGCCAAATCTTCCCAGGAATGCCCGCTCTGTATATAGGTGTATATATGTATATTTTGTCACACACATTGCAAGAATATCCTGCACGAGATCAAACCGGAGAAGGCTGGACCCTGTGTGGGGCTGGTGCTGCAGTCCAAAAACTGGGGTGGAAAGACACTGCTTTGAAGGGGTTGGGTATGCTCAGCCCTTTCATCCCCCAACATGTATTGCCCCAGCCCCAGCTCTCTCAGCCTGTCCTCACAGGTGAGGTGTTTGATCCGGAAGTGGTGCGCGCACGGTCCTGCTCCTCTGCGCAGGCACCCCGCCGATCTGCGTTATGCTCGGTCCTCCGGGAAGTAGTGCGCATGCGCCGTCCAGCTTTCCAATAGCATCCATTTCTTCGAAGCCCTGAGATGCAGGTGAGCAGGCAATACTTGGACCGCCGGCTCCGCGACACTATTCTCTCTTTTCCAATCCAGAATGCTCCTTGTCTATTTCCTCGGGCGGTTTTATGCCCCGGTCTGCTTCCAGAACGTACTGTCTAGGCGGACCGTGCACCCGCCGCTTGCGCAATGAGGCGACGAAAAAAGCGAACGCGTAGGTGCGTGCCCGAAAACGAGCGTACGCCGTAATCCGCGCGCGAGAAGCGCATGCGCAGTGCCGTGCCAAGGCGGCCGCACGCGCAGTTCGGTGACATGCTTGCCGCATGCGCACTGCAAACGATGGCGCATGCGTTTTGCGGCCGTGAGGAGAGCATGCGCATCGCGGTGCCGAGACTGGCGCATGCGCAGAGCGGTGCGAACGGTCGCGCATGCCCAATGCGCTCTTGCAGCTGGCGCGTGCGCAGAGCACTTGGCACATGCGCATTGCGGGGCACAGACAGGCGCATGCGCCGTGGCGGGCAGAATCCGGCGCATGCCCCGTTCGGAGCAGAATCCAGTGCGCGCGTAGTGGTGTGTGGTTTTTTTGTTTTTTTTTTTTAAACCACTGGCGCATGCGTTGTGCTTTCTCATGAACCGCGCGTCCGTACTCCGTGCTGTTGTCTCGAGAACCGCGCCTGCGTAGTGCGGTGCCTAGAGAGACTGCCGCGTGCGCAGTGCCTAGATTCGCACGTGCGCGTTGCTCTCGCGAGACTTGCTTTTCCAGGAACGCTGCGGTGCAGAGCTGGGGCTGGAACGGGACGTCTGCTCCTCCACCGCGGCGGCAAGCACGTTGGGTGCCACGAGGCGCTGAGAGGCAGCCCTGAGCCGACCCGGTCCGTTCCCGGGTGGGCTCGGGCATAAAAGGGCGGAAATAGACGAGGGGCATCCTGGATTAGAAGGGGAGAATATCGCTGAGCCGGCGGTCCGAGAATCGGCTGCTTGCCCGTCCCCGTAGTGGTTTGTCGAAACAATTGCTATCTTTCAGTTGACGGGCGCGTGTTCGCTATTACCTGGAGGACTGATCACCACAGAGAGTGGCGGATTAGCTGCGCAGAGCGGTTAAAACGCCACTTCCGCGTTTCTACGCGCATGCGTTATACCGCTTGCCGGCCTAAGCAGCGGGCAGCGGCAGTTCCGCGCATTGGCCACGAGGTGGCAGCAGAGACCGCGGAAAGAACTTTTCTGACGGATTGCCGGGGACCCGCGGCGCAGTCCCTGGCGATTCGTTCTCTCTGTGTCTCGTAATGACGGGGGCAGAACACGAAGTTAGAAGTGGAGGGTGTGTGGGGGGAAAGACGAAGAAAAAAGAGGGAAACTTCTCCAAACCCAGGAGAGCTGTGCTAAGTGCTTATAAATAGCTGTAAAAAAAGAGGTTTTTTTTTTTCCTTTTGCCAGCATCCGTTGCATCTTTTCTAAATGTTCGCATTACCAAAGTGTAACTGCCCAGCAAATTTAATGATAACGAAATTAAAGCCCGTTGGCAGAAAGCACAGGGCCGTATTAATGTTCACGCAGCTTCTGTCTTCTTTATACTTTAATGTATTTTTTTCCAAGGGCCTTTCTTCAACTCCAAGTTTCATTTTTGGCTTTTTATGACCCCACACATCAACCCCGTGTCCCCACATGTCCCCTCATGTCTCCTCACCTCCCCCCACACTACCTGTCCCCCTTCGCTCCGTGCCCATGTCACCGTGGGGTTGAGGGCAGGGTCAGGGATGCCTGTGGGGTGCGTGGAGTCCTGGGAGAAGTTGATGGCTGTGCGCAGTGGGGTGATGGTGTCCTCCGCACACGGCTGTGACAGTGGGGTGGGGGTAGCGCCCCACAGGTGGGGGTCATTGCCCCCAGAATGGGGCTTGTGCCCCACACACGTGGGCCGCTTGTATGGGGAGTGCATTCTGGAGATGATCTGTCTTTTCTCCAAATCTGCAGTGACTTCAGCAATCCCCTGTCGTGCCGCAACAGAAATGGGGTCCTGCAGTACGTCAGTGATCTCTGACTCGAGGAGTGCAGGGGCTGCACGAAGTACGCACTCTACAGCCTCCCGACTTCTTTGGGGTTTGGGATCGATGTTTGAGCCAAAGGGCTTCACGCTGCCATGCGGGCAGGTGCCAGGTTCACCCACTGAGGAACCAAATCCTAAAATAATTTCACAATGGTCTTTAATTGCTGTGCAAGTAGATGACACAGATTTCTCACTGGGGAGCCAAAGCTGACCCTGGCAGTTTGGCAGACAGCACTCGCTCCATTCACACCGGTAGTCTCAGCCCTTTTGTTGCACATGCAGCTTCTCAGCATCTTGCTGTATCAGTATAGAAATCTGTGCTCCCCTATTTATTAGAAATGCCACCAATTGCCATTGAGGACAGACTGGAATCAAAACATGTGGACCATCCTAGCTTGTCCATCGATAACCCCCTCCCTCCCCCCTTGCCCAATTGGCTGCCAGTCATTACTTCATTACTTTTTTTTTTTTTTTTTTCATGCTTTTATGGGAACTTTGAGATCACAGCCTGAAGCAGTGACGGAGCACCTGGTGAGGGGTGTAGCCCTGCAAGCACAGGTGGAAGCAATGCACCTAGAGAACCAGATGAGGCTGAGCCTGGCTCCAGCCCCTCCCTCTCCTCATTTAAGGGCTGGCAGCCCCAAAGGCAGGGTTTCTTCCTGGAGACTGCCTCCTGTGGATTGTTGGGTGAGCTCTGGTTCTTGGAAAGAGGTAAGTGATCCTTTCTTTTTTGCAGGGTTTTGGCTTCTGCCTTTCTGTGGGGATCCTAAGTTGGTTTAGAGTAGCTATGTCCGCTATGCCTCTCCTTATGATGCCTTCCAATTGTTCTCTGAGGGGAGTGAAGGGGTTATCTGCTTTTCTCTGAATTGGTAATGAAGAGACTGACGTTCATTCCTCTCTTTTACTCTTATCTCATGTCTGGAATGCTTCAATCAGCCCCAAGGTAATGCTGGTTGGCTGACTGAGCATTGCAACTCTGGAAACGCCTGGAGCTAATGTGCTTTTCTGTAAAGAGATTCTGCATTCTCCAGGTTTCCTTTGCAACTCTTTTCAAGCCCAGTACCTTCTTGTGAAGTCTCCGTTCCTCTTTCATGACTCTCATTGCACAATCATCGACCTGGGACTCCAAACTACCACACTGTCCCAACCTATTTTATGACACGTTCCCTCTGTGTCCTACTTGTGTCTTTGTGTTCTCCCTGTGTCCTCTGCCCCTGTCCCCTCTGTGTCTCCTCTGCCACGGATTAATTCCGCCCATGCTGAGTATTGTTTAAGGGCGCGTATTTAAATTATGCTCCGTGTCTCTTTGGATCCCGTTCTGTTTTGCAGCTCGATGGGGTTTAAGGGTTTCTGGGGCTCCTCTAGTTAGTGGTTTAAGCACTGTGAAATCTGTGGAGCAGATAATGGAACGCCATGAATCCCTTGTTCATGCATCGCTTGTATGCAGGTGGGTTTGGTGATGGCTGTGGGACGCTCACTTAGAGATGGAATGGGGGTCACAAGGGGCTCGCCTTGCTCCCTGGGGTTTATTCTTCCAGCCCAATAAGCTACGTGGCTGGTGATAGAGTGAGGTGCGTGTATCAGGCTGGGACCTGAGCTTAAGAAAAGCCCCAGCCCCAGTGGCCGTTTTCTTCATCCTCGCTTAGTGTAATGCAGTCTCCACTACTTGAGCATACTGAACACGAGTATTCTGTTCCTGTTTTGTCTGGTTCTCTCCTAGACCTCCCTTACAGATTTGTCAGTAGTAACAGATGTCAGGGCACAGTTCTCAGAGCACGTTGTGGCCGACCACCCCAGGGTCCTAGGGTTCTTTCTGTTTTTATGGCAGATCCGGCTTCGTCTTTCTAGGAAACAAAGGATTGTCTTCTACTGGACCACTTTGTCTGGATCACCCCAGATATCTCCATCCCAATTGTCAGGGGATGCTGTTAGTTTCCTAGTCTGTATGATACCCAACCTCCCCACCCCTCTTCCTTCCATCCCCTGGCCCCCATTCAATAGCTAGCTCTGCCGCTGTGGGACCCACCAGTGTGATGAAGCAGTACCTCTGGTGTGCTGAATACTGGGACTGGCACAGAGAGGCTCTATGGCTGATGTGAATCTTCCCGACTGGACTACTTGGTGAGTTTCCCCGGAGCTGTTGAGCACACAGGCTTCCCCACCTACCCTGGTTGCTCACCATGCCATCGATGTCCTTTGTGGACATGGCTTCAGGTATCATACCAGAGACTCCTTAGAGTCGGAAGCGACCATTTATGATGATCTAGTCCGACTCACCCACAATGAACAGGGACATTCACAGCTAGATCAGGTTGCCCTGCGTGTCACCTTGGAAGGGACAGGGCATCCACCGCATCTCTGGGCAACCTGATCCACTGCGCAGAGTCACAGAATGTCCCGGGTCGGAAGGGACCTCGAGGATCGTGGATCTCCAACCCCCCCCCCTGCCACATGCAGGACCACCAACCTCCCCATTTCATACTAGACCGGGCTGCCCAGGGCCCCATCCAACCTGGCCTTGAACACCTCCAGGGATGGACGGGGCATCCACAGCCTCTCTGGGCAGCTGTTCCAGCACCTCACCGCTCTCTCTGTGGAGAACTTCCCCCTGCCATCCAACCTAAATCTTCCCTTCCCCAGCTTAAAACGTTTCCCCTTGTCCCTTGCTATGAAGGATATTTTCCTTATATCTAACCTAAATTTTCCCTCCTTCTTTCCTTTAGCTCCCCTTTGGGTATCGAAAGGCTGTTACCAGGTCACCTCGGAGCCTTCACTTCTCCGGGCTGAACAGCCCCAGCTCTCTCAACCTGTCCTCACAGGTGAGGTGTTTGATCCTTTGGTTTTTTTTTTTCTTGTGGCCGTCCTCTGTATGTGCTCCAACGGGTCCATGTCCCTTCTGCACTGAGGGCTCTTCATATGGACGCAGTACTCCAGGTGAGGCCTCTTCAGCACAGAGCAGAGGGGCAGGATCACCTCTTTTCACCTGCTGACCGCACGTCTTTTGGTGCAGCCCAGGATGTGGCTGGTTTTCCGGGCTGGGAGGGCACTTTGCTGGCTCGTGTACAGCTTGCCATCCACCAGCTCTTTTGGGACGGGCCTAGGCTCAGCCCTTTCATCCCCCAGCATGTATTGGTAGTGGGGGGTTCTCTTGTCCCAGGTGCAAGACACTGCGCCTGGATTTGTTGAAGCTGATGAGGTTTGTCTGTGCCCGCTGCTCAAGCCTCTCTGGGTCCCTCTGGTTGGCGTCCCATGTCACTGCTGGCGTGTCGCTGCTCCCCACAGCTTGGTGTTGTCAGCAAGGTTTCTGAGTTGTGGCTGATAAGACGACTGCCTGGAGTGAGTCAAGCATCCTTCAGCTTGAACCAGGTCCAAGTGTGCACAGCAAGAAAGACATGGCCTTCATCAAAAGACCACCAGATGACCCTGAGAGATACCTCGCATGTGTAAAAGAACTGAGACCTGAGGCTAGAAAAAATGTCAATCCTACTGGGGACTCGCTGTAATAACCCAGCCTTTTCTTGGACTTCCCCCAGACGGCGAGCTCGGGCTTTACAGGCTAGAGGTGGAGCTAACACAGAGACCTCTGGATTTTCAAAAAGGAACAAGAAGGCTGAGAATCGGGTGCTTTGTTTGACGTTTTCACTGGCTGTCCTACTTAAGGATTCTGCCTGTCCATAGGCACGTTTGGTTGGTTTGGCTGGAACTTAGGAGCCTGGTGCTTATGCCTTCGGTTCTTTGTGATACAGAGCTGCGCCCTTTGCTGCCCAGACCAAATGCACGTGTTGTTGGAAGAGATTACTCTATGCATTTTACTTTTTTTTCTTTAATGCTTTTAAAGAGTGAGAGTGGTATACGCCTTCAAGCAGGTAACATATGAAACTTGTTTGTTTGTTTGTTTTCCTTTTTTCCTTCGAGCACTGGTTCGGGGAAATATGGATGCTTTCTTCTCTGCCGCTATGTTTCCCGCAGTGGAATTTGGGGAATGGCTTCTGTTGTTGGTTTTTCAATACTGAAGAAACATAGCATTCTTTTTATTCTGCCTATGTAGAACTCCCTTTGTTTCCTCTGTAGTTTTGAGTTGTGCTCTGGAACAGAATGTTCAGCTGAATCTAGAACAGCTGCCAAAGAGGAGTCTGTGGGCAAGTGGCTCTGGATTTCCCAGGCAGAGGTCGTAAAGCTCCTTGCCTGCTCACAAAGCGTTCTCATTGTTTTTATACAGTGTTCTATTTTACTGCTGTATTGAGACTTTTATGAAAAATCCTTTGTTTCCCAAAGGTGATGCTGAGAAACACGCCTCATGATGACTTATGCATACCTCGCATTTCATATCAATTCTCCCTTTGGGTCAAAAGTAGACCAAATCCTTGAAACCGTGCCTGGGAATCCCACTGATATTGAAACAGTTCAGCAGTGGTGCCCATGGTCAGAACGCCCTGCGGCGGCAGATCCTGGCATTGACTGTGAATGGAAGAACTGACAACAAATCGCTCGATATCAAAATTGACCCGGTGGATATTTACAAGCGCCGGGAGACCCAGACGGGATCTCAGAGTTGCATGGCCAGGTACAGAAGTTGTTTTACTGGTGGTTTTTTTGTTTGTTTTCTTTTGCAACGTTAAGGATTGTTAATCATTCCTCGCCATCCTTGGCTTCACTGCGCCCTCCTGTCCAATTGACACCAGCTTTTTCATCACCTCAGTTGCCTTCAAAAAAAAAAAAAAAAGCATGACAAAATCAATTTGATGATGACGTTATTTATTTATTTACCGATATTCTTAAGCACTTAGCAGAGTTTTGCTGGGCATAGAGAAGTTTTCCTTGTTTTTCTTCGTCTTGTTCCAACTGACGTAATTCTCTCCTCCCTCAACCCCGACCTAACTGCGTTTTTCCTCTGCCCTCACGAGAGAGAAGGAGCGGAGCGCCAGAAGCTGCGGCGCGGCTCCGCGTCAGTCCAGTCGGAGCTGTTGTTTCCGCGGTCTCTGGTGCCCCCTCGTGGCCAATCGGTGGAATTGCGGCCGCGTATGTTCGGTGCCGCAGGCAGCAGTACGCATGCGCGCAGGCACGCGGAAGTGGCGTACGTACGTTCTCATCGCTCTGCGCAGCGAATCTGCCGAGCTTTGTTAGGGTTAGTCCTCCAGGCAACAGCACGCATGCGCCAGAGAACTCATAAATAGCTTTCAAATCTACCAAGCCCTGAGATGCAGTCGAGCAGTCAATTCCTGCTGGCTCAGCAACGGTTTTCTCTCTTGCTGTCGGAAGTGCTCCTTGTCTATTTCCTCCGACGGTCTGACGCTCGAGCCTGCCTCGGGAACAGGCACATGCGTAGTGCGGTGCGGAGGGTGGCGCTTGCGCAGTGCAGCGTCTAGGCTTGGGCACGCGTAGTGCTCTGCCGAGAGGGGCGCATGCGTAGCGCCGAGCCGCTACCGGCACATGCGCACTGCAGTGCCCGGGCTCGCGCGTGCGCGTTGCTCTCCCGAGGCTCGCTGCTCGCGGGTTGCTGCCGCGTCGGTGCTGCTGCACGCCAGTACCGCGACCGCGACTCTCCGAGCTGCTCGCGTTCCACTGCCGCTGGGAGGGCTTTTAAACGGCTGGGGGACGGTGCAGGGCTGGGGGTGGAAAGGGACTTTGCTGGTTCACCGGGGCGGAGAGGAAGTTGGATGCCACGAGGCGCTGAGGGGCAGCTGTGAGCCCAACCGGTCCGCTTCCGCGTGGGCTTGGGCATAAAAGGGCGGAAATAGACGAGGGGCATCCTGGATTAGAAGGGGGAGAATATCGCTGGGCCGGCGGCCCGGGAATCGACTGCTTGCCCGTCCCCGTCGTGGTCTGTCGAAACAATTGCTGTCTTTAAGTGGACGGGCGCACGGTCGCTATTAGCTGGAGGACTGATCACCATAGAGAGCGGCGCATTAGCTGCGCAGAGCGGTTAAAACGCCACTTCCGCATTTGTACGCGCATGCGTTGTGCTGCTTGCGGGACGCGGCGACAGACAGCGGCAGTTCCGCGCATGGGCCACGAGGTGGCAGCAAAGACCGCGGAAAGAACTTTTCTGACGGGATCGGCCCGCGTTTTTCTCCCCTGGCGACCCGTTCTCTCTGTCTTGTGATGGCGGGAGAAGAGCGCGAAGTTGGAAGCGGGGGCGTTGTGGGGGGAAAGACGAAGAAAAAAAGAGAGAGACTACCCCAAACCCAGGCAAGCTCTGCTAAGTGCTTATAAGTAGCTGTGAAAAAATAAGTTCTTTTTTTTTTTTTTTTTTTCTTTTTGCCAGCATCTGTTGCATTGTTTCTAAATGTTCACAGACCAAAATGCAACTGCCCGGCAAATTTAATGATAACGAAATTAAAGCCCATTGGCAGAAAGCGCGGGGCCATATTAATGTTCACTCAGCCTCTGTCTTGTTCCTACTTTTAATGTATTTTTCCCTTTCTTCAACTCCAGGTTTCATTTTTGGCTTTTTATTCTTTTTTATGCCCTAAAATTTAGGCCCCAGCAGGTCTACGCAGGCAGTCACAGCACAGAGTTGCTGTTTTGAGATTAGTGTGGACCATTACAGCGTTTCCACAAAGACTAACGAAAACTGCAGTTCTCCACCTAAGTTTGCAGATGGAAAAAATTAATTCACCTGCATAGAACGAATCGATGCGTCACAGCTGCCATCGGCAAGATGGCCCGAGAGCTGTGCGGGTCTATCAGGCTCAGCTGCAGCTTTTCATCTTTTCAGCTGCCCTTCTCTGGTCCTCCTGCAGCTGGACAGATAGCCCACAAGGGCACGGGGTATACGCAGGCCCTCCCCAGCCAGCTGCGGCAGGCGCTCCTTTTTTGAGGATTACTTGTTCACATACCCAGTTTCCAGCTCATTCCCTTTGGAAAGCTTTTCTTGCGCTCCATGTTACTAGCGCACAATAGAAGTTAAGCCAGTTAAGCCTCTCTCAAGCCCAAGGAGTCCAATGTGCAAGTGTTTTTTGTTTGGGTCTGTCTGTTTTTTTTCCGGGTGTAGGGGGCAGGGGGTGGGCATTTGAGATAGCTGAGCTGTGTGAAAAAAGTCAGTGTCAGAAAGGCCTCTCTCTGATGCCAATGAATATGTCGTTTCCTAAAGCCTGGTCAGTCTTCTCTGCTGGTTGCAGAGAGTTGAGCTATTACGTATGGCCAAGACGAAAGTGTAATCAGTGAAATAGGTGGAGTTGCTCCTTCTGGTAATTTAATGCCTCACCGTGGTATAGGGCGGATGAATGCTGGCTTTGTACCAAAGCACTTGGTAACCCTGAGATTCAAACCTTAATGCTTTCCAGCAAATTTATATTTTCAGGTAGTGCCGCAGAGATGCGGTGACTATTGTTCACGTATTTTCACGTGTCACTGATTACATGGGTTTTCGAAACAGGCACAGCAGAAAACTATTCTCATTGACCGGAATGATTTCTAGTAGGATTCTGTTGTTTTTGCCTCTGGGCCTTGTGTTAAAATAGTAATTTCTGGGGGCTGGCAGGTGCTATCAATATCAGAGATGGGCAAATAAGGCATAAATCTGTGTCCTATAGTAAGTTGGATATGAGCGAGCCGGGTACTTTATTATGGGAAATTGTAAAGCTGTTTTTCTAGGAATGGTGCAGCTGTGTCTCAGTTGTGTGCGCAGTTGGTGTCTAGACTAAAGGAGACTTGTTAAGCGCTCTGCTGACACGTAGGGATGGATGGAAAATTACAAGAGGGAGCTTGAGCATGTATGTATAGAATGTAAGGACCTGCAGTTAAGGATTTGGATTGGCACCTGAGTCCGTGCCTTCAGATGATGCAAGCGCTATGCCTTATCACCCAGTGGAAACGGTCAAAGAGCTGCTTTGGGACAGAATGTTTATATTGCTCAGGAAGTGTGGCCTTCCAAGGTACTTCAGGTATCCCGAAGAACAGAAGCAAGCAGTAATGATTCCTTTCTCTCTCGATTCCAATACTTGTAGGTAGTGCGCTTGAGAAAGACTTTGGAGGCTTTCCTCAGCCTCTTGCTTTCCTCATACCTTTACAAAAGCGGACTGCCAGAAAACAAGAAGACTTCACACGTGCGTTTTGAGTTTGGTTATTTTATGGTGTTTTTTAATTTTTTTTAGATTTTTTTCAGTCCAAATGTAGTAAATTCCCAGTCATACAAGTGATAAATTTTCAAGGTCTTTGTGCCGATGGACCATGCTTCAGTTGAACATCAAGTGGAGCAGGAGGTATTCTTCATCTATGTGGATGAAAATATGGAATCTTGATGGGATGCTGCCGTATTATGGAGAGGAATCTCCGCATCCCCCAGGCTCAGCCAATACACGGACACAGATTTCTGGATGGTGACCATCACTTTCTGCCACCGCTCCTGCTGCCTAGTTGCTCGTCATCGTCGGTATCCAGCAGGAGATCACGAAGCTGTGGAGGCACAGTCGTATCCAGGTCATCATCTGAAACTTCTTCCACCAGATTGGAAGGGACCAGTCCTCTTGTGCCATCCGTCAGCTCTCCCAGAAACCAGCCATCTTCATCTACGTCTCCGAAGATGTAAAGGTATTGTCCAGCAGTCAGTGGAAGCTCGTTTTCTGGGTCCTCATTAGGGCCCTCAAAAGGATTGTAGCTGTGACGAGCTATGAATCTTCGAATTAGTGCTGGTGATCGTCTGCGAGAATGCAGGCTGCAGCTTGCCATCAGCCACCCTCCCGACTTCTCCAGCCATTCCTGTTCTGGATTTCCGTGCGGCTCCAGCTTTTTCCCACTCTCCTTTTCCAAATGCTGCCCCTGCAGCTGGTTGGCTTCCTCTGCCTTTTCTGCGGCCCCTCTGGATGTGGAAGAGGCCTCCTTGAGCTGCCGGACTGTTTCCCGCAGCTGCTTGGTAAGGAGGCTGAGCGTATGCGTCTTGTCCTTGAGCCGCTCCACCTCCTCCCTCATCTGCTGAGAGCTTCTGCTCCTCAGCAGGCAGTTCTCCTCTCCAAGGAGGCTGCATTGTCTCTGCAAGTCCTTCAGTGCCCTCAGCAGATGGGCACTCTGCTCCCGCAGCTCCCTGTGCTCAGGTGGGCAGGCCTGTTGTTGCTCTGCAGCCTGAACACCCGCTTCTGCTACAGCCCGACGGCAGGCTGGCCTTTGCCGTGTGCGCGGCCCAGCGGCTGCAGCCCTGGCCCCGTTGCAGGAGGCGGGCGGCTGCCCCTGTCCGTGCTCCAGGATGTAATGCAGGAAGCGTCTCCTCTGCTCCTGCAGTTCGCGCTGGAGGCGCAGGACGTGGGCGGCCTGCTCTGCACAGGGCTTCCTGCAGAGCTGCCGCTGGACTTCCTGCTGCAGTCTGTGGGCCTCTCTGCTGCTCTCGCCACTCAGCAGCTCCTTTGCTAGCTGCCGCAGCAGATCCCGTACCTGGCGGTTGGCGTTGTTGCACCGCTGCTGCAGCTGCTCCTGCGTCTGGCGGAGCTGGGCCTCCTTCATCTGCAGCAGTTGGCGGATGTCCGCCTCCCGCTGCCTCTGGCTCTGCTCCCGCAGGCGCTGCAGCTTTGACGCCCGCTGTCGCTCCCAGTTGGAGCGCAGTCGGTCGGCCAGGAGCTGCCGCTCCCGCTCTGCCGCCTCCTGCAGCTCACGTCTCTCGACGGCCCGGCGGCGCTGCATCTCCTGGGAGCGGAGCCGCTCGCCCTCCAGCTGGGCCCGCAGCGCCTCCAGCTCCCGCCTGTGCTCCTCCCGCTGTGCGGGGCAGGCAGGGGGCTGGGCCGGGCCCCGGCGCAGAGAGGGCTGGCAGCACTTTGCCTGTCTCTGCGGCATGGTCGCAGGGACCTGAAGAGACCCTCAGCCTCCAAAAGCTGTGGCCGAAGGCCGCTGAAAGCTACTCTCCTTCCTGGGGCCTGCAAGGACAGCTGCCCCTGGCCCCGTAGCGCCCACTGCCTCTCGTCCCTGTCGCAAGGGTGTGCAGACAGTGAATGCCGTGGGGGGGTGCGCCCACAGTCTTCTATGCTGTGTGCCTGCCTGGCACGTAATGGAGGGTGGGGCAGCGGCCTGCAGTGCTATTGGGCAGTGCAGCCTTCCGGCCTAACTCACAATGAAGGGAGGGTGGGGCTATAGGGCGGGGCGGCCTTCTGGCCCCAGCTCAAAATGGAGGCTGAGGCACGGTGGCTTCAAGCTGCGTTGGGTGGCAGAGACGTCGCGGTGTTGGACAGAACTGCCTTCCGCAGCACTGGGCTGTGTGCATGACCTTTTGTGGTGCTGGAATATGTGGACTTCTCTGGCACTGGAGAAGAAAAGCAGGATGCCATCCAACTCATTGTGATTTCCATTTCGATTCCCGTAAAGGAACTATCTCACCATACCTACCAGCCAGTTAAAGGAAGCTAGTTGCAGGCGTACTCTGCTTAAGGAGCTGCTGGGGCAGATGGCCAGGCTGTCACGAGAAAGCAGCAGCCTGAGGTGCTCCTGGGAATCTCTGAGGGAGACGGATAGGAGGTGGTGTTGTGGGAATCAAATGTTGTTTCTGCATTAGAATTGGATAATATTTATATTTCGTGAACTCCGTTGTCATAGTTCTTTTGGGGAGTCCTTCTACTTAACTTGGGGAAGATCTCAGGTAGTTTGCATCACTTATCGTCTAGCCAAATCTTCCCAGGAATGCCCGCTCTGTATATAGGTGTATATATGTATATTTTGTCACACACATTGCAAGAATATCCTGCACGAGATCAAACCGGAGAAGGCTGGACCCTGTGTGGGGCTGGTGCTGCAGTCCAAAAACTGGGGTGGAAAGACACTGCTTTGAAGGGGTTGGGTATGCTCAGCCCTTTCATCCCCCAACATGTATTGCCCCAGCCCCAGCTCTCTCAGCCTGTCCTCACAGGTGAGGTGTTTGATCCGGAAGTGGTGCGCGCACGGTCCTGCTCCTCTGCGCAGGCACCCCGCCGATCTGCGTTATGCTCGGTCCTCCGGGAAGTAGTGCGCATGCGCCGTCCAGCTTTCCAATAGCATCCATTTCTTCGAAGCCCTGAGATGCAGGTGAGCAGGCAATACTTGGACCGCCGGCTCCGCGACACTATTCTCTCTTTTCCAATCCAGAATGCTCCTTGTCTATTTCCTCGGGCGGTTTTATGCCCCGGTCTGCTTCCAGAACGTACTGTCTAGGCGGACCGTGCACCCGCCGCTTGCGCAATGAGGCGACGAAAAAAGCGAACGCGTAGGTGCGTGCCCGAAAACGAGCGTACGCCGTAATCCGCGCGCGAGAAGCGCATGCGCAGTGCCGTGCCAAGGCGGCCGCACGCGCAGTTCGGTGACATGCTTGCCGCATGCGCACTGCAAACGATGGCGCATGCGTTTTGCGGCCGTGAGGAGAGCATGCGCATCGCGGTGCCGAGACTCGCGCATGCGCAGAGCGGTGCGAACGGTCGCGCATGCCCAATGCGCTCTTGCAGCTGGCGCGTGCGCAGAGCACTTGGCACATGCGCATTGCGGGGCACAGACAGGCGCATGCGCCGTGGCGGGCAGAATCCGGCGCATGCCCCGTTCGGAGCAGAATCCAGTGCGCGCGTAGTGGTGTGTGGTTTTTTTGTTTTTTTTTTTTTAAACCACTGGCGCATGCGTTGTGCTTTCTCATGAACCGCGCGTCCGTACTCCGTGCTGTTGTCTCGAGAACCGCGCCTGCGTAGTGCGGTGCCTAGAGAGACTGCCGCGTGCGCAGTGCCTAGATTCGCACGTGCGCGTTGCTCTCGCGAGACTTGCTTTTCCAGGAACGCTGCGGTGCAGAGCTGGGGCTGGAACGGGACGTCTGCTCCTCCACCGCGGCGGCAAGCACGTTGGGTGCCACGAGGCGCTGAGAGGCAGCCCTGAGCCGACCCGGTCCGTTCCCGGGTGGGCTCGGGCATAAAAGGGCGGAAATAGACGAGGGGCATCCTGGATTAGAAGGGGAGAATATCGCTGAGCCGGCGGTCCGAGAATCGGCTGCTTGCCCGTCCCCGTAGTGGTTTGTCGAAACAATTGCTATCTTTCAGTTGACGGGCGCGTGTTCGCTATTACCTGGAGGACTGATCACCACAGAGAGTGGCGGATTAGCTGCGCAGAGCGGTTAAAACGCCACTTCCGCGTTTCTACGCGCATGCGTTATACCGCTTGCCGGCCTAAGCAGCGGGCAGCGGCAGTTCCGCGCATTGGCCACGAGGTGGCAGCAGAGACCGCGGAAAGAACTTTTCTGACGGATTGCCGGGGACCCGCGGCGCAGTCCCTGGCGATTCGTTCTCTCTGTGTCTCGTAATGACGGGGGCAGAACACGAAGTTAGAAGTGGAGGGTGTGTGGGGGGAAAGACGAAGAAAAAAGAGGGAAACTTCTCCAAACCCAGGAGAGCTGTGCTAAGTGCTTATAAATAGCTGTAAAAAAAGAGGTTTTTTTTTTTCCTTTTGCCAGCATCCGTTGCATCTTTTCTAAATGTTCGCATTACCAAAGTGTAACTGCCCAGCAAATTTAATGATAACGAAATTAAAGCCCGTTGGCAGAAAGCACAGGGCCGTATTAATGTTCACGCAGCTTCTGTCTTCTTTATACTTTAATGTATTTTTTTCCAAGGGCCTTTCTTCAACTCCAAGTTTCATTTTTGGCTTTTTATGACCCCACACATCAACCCCGTGTCCCCACATGTCCCCTCATGTCTCCTCACCTCCCCCCACACTACCTGTCCCCCTTCGCTCCGTGCCCATGTCACCGTGGGGTTGAGGGCAGGGTCAGGGATGCCTGTGGGGTGCGTGGAGTCCTGGGAGAAGTTGATGGCTGTGCGCAGTGGGGTGATGGTGTCCTCCGCACACGGCTGTGACAGTGGGGTGGGGGTAGCGCCCCACAGGTGGGGGTCATTGCCCCCAGAATGGGGCTTGTGCCCCACACACGTGGGCCGCTTGTATGGGGAGTGCATTCTGGAGATGATCTGTCTTTTCTCCAAATCTGCAGTGACTTCAGCAATCCCCTGTCGTGCCGCAACAGAAATGGGGTCCTGCAGTACGTCAGTGATCTCTGACTCGAGGAGTGCAGGGGCTGCACGAAGTACGCACTCTACAGCCTCCCGACTTCTTTGGGGTTTGGGATCGATGTTTGAGCCAAAGGGCTTCACGCTGCCATGCGGGCAGGTGCCAGGTTCACCCACTGAGGAACCAAATCCTAAAATAATTTCACAATGGTCTTTAATTGCTGTGCAAGTAGATGACACAGATTTCTCACTGGGGAGCCAAAGCTGACCCTGGCAGTTTGGCAGACAGCACTCGCTCCATTCACACCGGTAGTCTCAGCCCTTTTGTTGCACATGCAGCTTCTCAGCATCTTGCTGTATCAGTATAGAAATCTGTGCTCCCCTATTTATTAGAAATGCCACCAATTGCCATTGAGGACAGACTGGAATCAAAACATGTGGACCATCCTAGCTTGTCCATCGATAACCCCCTCCCTCCCCCCTTGCCCAATTGGCTGCCAGTCATTACTTCATTACTTTTTTTTTTTTTTTTTTTCATGCTTTTATGGGAACTTTGAGATCACAGCCTGAAGCAGTGACGGAGCACCTGGTGAGGGGTGTAGCCCTGCAAGCACAGGTGGAAGCAATGCACCTAGAGAACCAGATGAGGCTGAGCCTGGCTCCAGCCCCTCCCTCTCCTCATTTAAGGGCTGGCAGCCCCAAAGGCAGGGTTTCTTCCTGGAGACTGCCTCCTGTGGATTGTTGGGTGAGCTCTGGTTCTTGGAAAGAGGTAAGTGATCCTTTCTTTTTTGCAGGGTTTTGGCTTCTGCCTTTCTGTGGGGATCCTAAGTTGGTTTAGAGTAGCTATGTCCGCTATGCCTCTCCTTATGATGCCTTCCAATTGTTCTCTGAGGGGAGTGAAGGGGTTATCTGCTTTTCTCTGAATTGGTAATGAAGAGACTGACGTTCATTCCTCTCTTTTACTCTTATCTCATGTCTGGAATGCTTCAATCAGCCCCAAGGTAATGCTGGTTGGCTGACTGAGCATTGCAACTCTGGAAACGCCTGGAGCTAATGTGCTTTTCTGTAAAGAGATTCTGCATTCTCCAGGTTTCCTTTGCAACTCTTTTCAAGCCCAGTACCTTCTTGTGAAGTCTCCGTTCCTCTTTCATGACTCTCATTGCACAATCATCGACCTGGGACTCCAAACTACCACACTGTCCCAACCTATTTTATGACACGTTCCCTCTGTGTCCTACTTGTGTCTTTGTGTTCTCCCTGTGTCCTCTGCCCCTGTCCCCTCTGTGTCTCCTCTGCCACGGATTAATTCCGCCCATGCTGAGTATTGTTTAAGGGCGCGTATTTAAATTATGCTCCGTGTCTCTTTGGATCCCGTTCTGTTTTGCAGCTCGATGGGGTTTAAGGGTTTCTGGGGCTCCTCTAGTTAGTGGTTTAAGCACTGTGAAATCTGTGGAGCAGATAATGGAACGCCATGAATCCCTTGTTCATGCATCGCTTGTATGCAGGTGGGTTTGGTGATGGCTGTGGGACGCTCACTTAGAGATGGAATGGGGGTCACAAGGGGCTCGCCTTGCTCCCTGGGGTTTATTCTTCCAGCCCAATAAGCTACGTGGCTGGTGATAGAGTGAGGTGCGTGTATCAGGCTGGGACCTGAGCTTAAGAAAAGCCCCAGCCCCAGTGGCCGTTTTCTTCATCCTCGCTTAGTGTAATGCAGTCTCCACTACTTGAGCATACTGAACACGAGTATTCTGTTCCTGTTTTGTCTGGTTCTCTCCTAGACCTCCCTTACAGATTTGTCAGTAGTAACAGATGTCAGGGCACAGTTCTCAGAGCACGTTGTGGCCGACCACCCCAGGGTCCTAGGGTTCTTTCTGTTTTTATGGCAGATCCGGCTTCGTCTTTCTAGGAAACAAAGGATTGTCTTCTACTGGACCACTTTGTCTGGATCACCCCAGATATCTCCATCCCAATTGTCAGGGGATGCTGTTAGTTTCCTAGTCTGTATGATACCCAACCTCCCCACCCCTCTTCCTTCCATCCCCTGGCCCCCATTCAATAGCTAGCTCTGCCGCTGTGGGACCCACCAGTGTGATGAAGCAGTACCTCTGGTGTGCTGAATACTGGGACTGGCACAGAGAGGCTCTATGGCTGATGTGAATCTTCCCGACTGGACTACTTGGTGAGTTTCCCCGGAGCTGTTGAGCACACAGGCTTCCCCACCTACCCTGGTTGCTCACCATGCCATCGATGTCCTTTGTGGACATGGCTTCAGGTATCATACCAGAGACTCCTTAGAGTCGGAAGCGACCATTTATGATGATCTAGTCCGACTCACCCACAATGAACAGGGACATTCACAGCTAGATCAGGTTGCCCTGCGTGTCACCTTGGAAGGGACAGGGCATCCACCGCATCTCTGGGCAACCTGGTCCACTGCGCAGAGTCACAGAATGTCCCGGGTTGGAAGGGACCTCGAGGATCGTGGATCTCCAACCCCCCCCCCTGCCACATGCAGGACCACCAACCTCCCCATTTCATACTAGACCGGGCTGCCCAGGGCCCCATCCAACCTGGCCTTGAACACCTCCAGGGATGGACGGGGCATCCACAGCCTCTCTGGGCAGCTGTTCCAGCACCTCACCGCTCTCTCTGTGGAGAACTTCCCCCTGCCATCCAACCTAAATCTTCCCTTCCCCAGCTTAAAACGTTTCCCCTTGTCCCTTGCTATGAAGGATATTTTCCTTATATCTAACCTAAATTTTCCCTCCTTCTTTCCTTTAGCTCCCCTTTGGGTATCGAAAGGCTGTTACCAGGTCACCTCGGAGCCTTCACTTCTCCGGGCTGAACAGCCCCAGCTCTCTCAGCCTGTCCTCACAGGTGAGGTGTTTGATCCTTTGGTTCTTTTTTTTTTTTTTTTTTTTTTTCCTTGTGGCCGTCCTCTGTATGTGCTCCAACGGGTCCATGTCCCTTCTGCACTGAGGGCTCTTCATATGGACGCAGTACTCCAGGTGAGGCCTCTTCAGCACAGAGCAGAGGGGCAGGATCACCTCTTTTCACCTGCTGACCGCACGTCTTTTGGTGCAGCCCAGGATGTGGCTGGTTTTCCGGGCTGGGAGGGCACTTTGCTGGCTCGTGTACAGCTTGCCATCCACCAGCTCTTTTGGGACGGGCCTAGGCTCAGCCCTTTCATCCCCCAGCATGTATTGGTAGTGGGGGGTTCTCTTGTCCCAGGTGCAAGACACTGCGCCTGGATTTGTTGAAGCTGATGAGGTTTGTCTGTGCCCGCTGCTCAAGCCTCTCTGGGTCCCTCTGGTTGGCGTCCCATGTCACTGCTGGCGTGTCGCTGCTCCCCACAGCTTGGTGTTGTCAGCAAGGTTTCTGAGTTGTGGCTGATAAGACGACTGCCTGGAGTGAGTCAAGCATCCTTCAGCTTGAACCAGGTCCAAGTGTGCACAGCAAGAAAGACATGGCCTTCATCAAAAGACCACCAGATGACCCTGAGAGATACCTCGCATGTGTAAAAGAACTGAGACCTGAGGCTAGAAAAAATGTCAATCCTACTGGGGACTCGCTGTAATAACCCAGCCTTTTCTTGGACTTCCCCCAGACGGCGAGCTCGGGCTTTACAGGCTAGAGGTGGAGCTAACACAGAGACCTCTGGATTTTCAAAAAGGAACAAGAAGGCTGAGAATCGGGTGCTTTGTTTGACGTTTTCACTGGCTGTCCTACTTAAGGATTCTGCCTGTCCATAGGCACGTTTGGTTGGTTTGGCTGGAACTTAGGAGCCTGGTGCTTATGCCTTCGGTTCTTTGTGATACAGAGCTGCGCCCTTTGCTGCCCAGACCAAATGCACGTGTTGTTGGAAGAGATTACTCTATGCATTTTACTTTTTTTTCTTTAATGCTTTTAAAGAGTGAGAGTGGTATACGCCTTCAAGCAGGTAACATATGAAACTTGTTTGTTTGTTTGTTTTCCTTATGCATACCTCGCATTTCATATCAATTCTCCCTTTGGGTCAAAAGTAGACCAAATCCTTGAAACCGTGCCTGGGAATCCCACTGATATTGAAACAGTTCAGCAGTGGTGCCCATGGTCAGAACGCCCTGCGGCGGCAGATCCTGGCATTGACTGTGAATGGAAGAACTGACAACAAATCGCTCGATATCAAAATTGACCCGGTGGATATTTACAAGCGCCGGGAGACCCAGACGGGATCTCAGAGTTGCATGGCCAGGTACAGAAGTTGTTTTACTGGTGGTTTTTTTGTTTGTTTTCTTTTGCAACGTTAAGGATTGTTAATCATTCCTCGCCATCCTTGGCTTCACTGCGCCCTCCTGTCCAATTGACACCAGCTTTTTCATCACCTCAGTTGCCTTCAAAAAAAAAAAAAAAGCATGACAAAATCAATTTGATGATGACGTTATTTATTTATTTACCGATATTCTTAAGCACTTAGCAGAGTTTTGCTGGGCATAGAGAAGTTTTCCTTGTTTTTCTTCGTCTTGTTCCAACTGACGTAATTCTCTCCTCCCTCAACCCCGACCTAACTGCGTTTTTCCTCTGCCCTCACGAGAGAGAAGGAGCGGAGCGCCAGAAGCTGCGGCGCGGCTCCGCGTCAGTCCAGTCGGAGCTGTTGTTTCCGCGGTCTCTGGTGCCCCCTCGTGGCCAATCGGTGGAATTGCGGCCGCGTATGTTCGGTGCCGCAGGCAGCAGTACGCATGCGCGCAGGCACGCGGAAGTGGCGTACGTACGTTCTCATCGCTCTGCGCAGCGAATCTGCCGAGCTTTGTTAGGGTTAGTCCTCCAGGCAACAGCACGCATGCGCCAGAGAACTCATAAATAGCTTTCAAATCTACCAAGCCCTGAGATGCAGTCGAGCAGTCAATTCCTGCTGGCTCAGCAACGGTTTTCTCTCTTGCTGTCGGAAGTGCTCCTTGTCTATTTCCTCCGACGGTCTGACGCTCGAGCCTGCCTCGGGAACAGGCACATGCGTAGTGCGGTGCGGAGGGTGGCGCTTGCGCAGTGCAGCGTCTAGGCTTGGGCACGCGTAGTGCTCTGCCGAGAGGGGCGCATGCGTAGCGCCGAGCCGCTACCGGCACATGCGCACTGCAGTGCCCGGGCTCGCGCGTGCGCGTTGCTCTCCCGAGGCTCGCTGCTCGCGGGTTGCTGCCGCGTCGGTGCTGCTGCACGCCAGTACCGCGACCGCGACTCTCCGAGCTGCTCGCGTTCCACTGCCGCTGGGAGGGCTTTTAAACGGCTGGGGGACGGTGCAGGGCTGGGGGTGGAAAGGGACTTTGCTGGTTCACCGGGGCGGAGAGGAAGTTGGATGCCACGAGGCGCTGAGGGGCAGCTGTGAGCCCAACCGGTCCGCTTCCGCGTGGGCTTGGGCATAAAAGGGCGGAAATAGACGAGGGGCATCCTGGATTAGAAGGGGGAGAATATCGCTGGGCCGGCGGCCCGGGAATCGACTGCTTGCCCGTCCCCGTCGTGGTCTGTCGAAACAATTGCTGTCTTTAAGTGGACGGGCGCACGGTCGCTATTAGCTGGAGGACTGATCACCATAGAGAGCGGCGCATTAGCTGCGCAGAGCGGTTAAAACGCCACTTCCGCATTTGTACGCGCATGCGTTGTGCTGCTTGCGGGACGCGGCGACAGACAGCGGCAGTTCCGCGCATGGGCCACGAGGTGGCAGCAAAGACCGCGGAAAGAACTTTTCTGACGGGATCGGCCCGCGTTTTTCTCCCCTGGCGACCCGTTCTCTCTGTCTTGTGATGGCGGGAGAAGAGCGCGAAGTTGGAAGCGGGGGCGTTGTGGGGGGAAAGACGAAGAAAAAAAGAGAGAGACTACCCCAAACCCAGGCAAGCTCTGCTAAGTGCTTATAAGTAGCTGTGAAAAAATAAGTTCTTTTTTTTTTTTTTTTTTTCTTTTTGCCAGCATCTGTTGCATTGTTTCTAAATGTTCACAGACCAAAATGCAACTGCCCGGCAAATTTAATGATAACGAAATTAAAGCCCATTGGCAGAAAGCGCGGGGCCATATTAATGTTCACTCAGCCTCTGTCTTGTTCCTACTTTTAATGTATTTTTCCCTTTCTTCAACTCCAGGTTTCATTTTTGGCTTTTTATTCTTTTTTATGCCCTAAAATTTAGGCCCCAGCAGGTCTACGCAGGCAGTCACAGCACAGAGTTGCTGTTTTGAGATTAGTGTGGACCATTACAGCGTTTCCACAAAGACTAACGAAAACTGCAGTTCTCCACCTAAGTTTGCAGATGGAAAAAATTAATTCACCTGCATAGAACGAATCGATGCGTCACAGCTGCCATCGGCAAGATGGCCCGAGAGCTGTGCGGGTCTATCAGGCTCAGCTGCAGCTTTTCATCTTTTCAGCTGCCCTTCTCTGGTCCTCCTGCAGCTGGACAGATAGCCCACAAGGGCACGGGGTATACGCAGGCCCTCCCCAGCCAGCTGCGGCAGGCGCTCCTTTTTTGAGGATTACTTGTTCACATACCCAGTTTCCAGCTCATTCCCTTTGGAAAGCTTTTCTTGCGCTCCATGTTACTAGCGCACAATAGAAGTTAAGCCAGTTAAGCCTCTCTCAAGCCCAAGGAGTCCAATGTGCAAGTGTTTTTTGTTTGGGTCTGTCTGTTTTTTTTCCGGGTGTAGGGGGCAGGGGGTGGGCATTTGAGATAGCTGAGCTGTGTGAAAAAAGTCAGTGTCAGAAAGGCCTCTCTCTGATGCCAATGAATATGTCGTTTCCTAAAGCCTGGTCAGTCTTCTCTGCTGGTTGCAGAGAGTTGAGCTATTACGTATGGCCAAGACGAAAGTGTAATCAGTGAAATAGGTGGAGTTGCTCCTTCTGGTAATTTAATGCCTCACCGTGGTATAGGGCGGATGAATGCTGGCTTTGTACCAAAGCACTTGGTAACCCTGAGATTCAAACCTTAATGCTTTCCAGCAAATTTATATTTTCAGGTAGTGCCGCAGAGATGCGGTGACTATTGTTCACGTATTTTCACGTGTCACTGATTACATGGGTTTTCGAAACAGGCACAGCAGAAAACTATTCTCATTGACCGGAATGATTTCTAGTAGGATTCTGTTGTTTTTGCCTCTGGGCCTTGTGTTAAAATAGTAATTTCTGGGGGCTGGCAGGTGCTATCAATATCAGAGATGGGCAAATAAGGCATAAATCTGTGTCCTATAGTAAGTTGGATATGAGCGAGCCGGGTACTTTATTATGGGAAATTGTAAAGCTGTTTTTCTAGGAATGGTGCAGCTGTGTCTCAGTTGTGTGCGCAGTTGGTGTCTAGACTAAAGGAGACTTGTTAAGCGCTCTGCTGACACGTAGGGATGGATGGAAAATTACAAGAGGGAGCTTGAGCATGTATGTATAGAATGTAAGGACCTGCAGTTAAGGATTTGGATTGGCACCTGAGTCCGTGCCTTCAGATGATGCAAGCGCTATGCCTTATCACCCAGTGGAAACGGTCAAAGAGCTGCTTTGGGACAGAATGTTTATATTGCTCAGGAAGTGTGGCCTTCCAAGGTACTTCAGGTATCCCGAAGAACAGAAGCAAGCAGTAATGATTCCTTTCTCTCTCGATTCCAATACTTGTAGGTAGTGCGCTTGAGAAAGACTTTGGAGGCTTTCCTCAGCCTCTTGCTTTCCTCATACCTTTACAAAAGCGGACTGCCAGAAAACAAGAAGACTTCACACGTGCGTTTTGAGTTTGGTTATTTTATGGTGTTTTTTAATTTTTTTTAGATTTTTTTCAGTCCAAATGTAGTAAATTCCCAGTCATACAAGTGATAAATTTTCAAGGTCTTTGTGCCGATGGACCATGCTTCAGTTGAACATCAAGTGGAGCAGGAGGTATTCTTCATCTATGTGGATGAAAATATGGAATCTTGATGGGATGCTGCCGTATTATGGAGAGGAATCTCCGCATCCCCCAGGCTCAGCCAATACACGGACACAGATTTCTGGATGGTGACCATCACTTTCTGCCACCGCTCCTGCTGCCTAGTTGCTCGTCATCGTCGGTATCCAGCAGGAGATCACGAAGCTGTGGAGGCACAGTCGTATCCAGGTCATCATCTGAAACTTCTTCCACCAGATTGGAAGGGACCAGTCCTCTTGTGCCATCCGTCAGCTCTCCCAGAAACCAGCCATCTTCATCTACGTCTCCGAAGATGTAAAGGTATTGTCCAGCAGTCAGTGGAAGCTCGTTTTCTGGGTCCTCATTAGGGCCCTCAAAAGGATTGTAGCTGTGACGAGCTATGAATCTTCGAATTAGTGCTGGTGATCGTCTGCGAGAATGCAGGCTGCAGCTTGCCATCAGCCACCCTCCCGACTTCTCCAGCCATTCCTGTTCTGGATTTCCGTGCGGCTCCAGCTTTTTCCCACTCTCCTTTTCCAAATGCTGCCCCTGCAGCTGGTTGGCTTCCTCTGCCTTTTCTGGGGCCCCTCTGGATGTGGAAGAGGCCTCCTTGAGCTGCCGGACTGTTTCCCGCAGCTGCTTGGTAAGGAGGCTGAGCGTATGCGTCTTGTCCTTGAGCCGCTCCACCTCCTCCCTCATCTGCTGAGAGCTTCTGCTCCTCAGCAGGCAGTTCTCCTCTCCAAGGAGGCTGCATTGTCTCTGCAAGTCCTTCAGTGCCCTCAGCAGATGGGCACTCTGCTCCCGCAGCTCCCTGTGCTCAGGTGGGCAGGCCTGTTGTTGCTCTGCAGCCTGAACACCCGCTTCTGCTACAGCCCGACGGCAGGCTGGCCTTTGCCGTGTGCGCGGCCCAGCGGCTGCAGCCCTGGCCCCGTTGCAGGAGGCGGGCGGCTGCCCCTGTCCGTGCTCCAGGATGTAATGCAGGAAGCGTCTCCTCTGCTCCTGCAGTTCGCGCTGGAGGCGCAGGACGTGGGCGGCCTGCTCTGCACAGGGCTTCCTGCAGAGCTGCCGCTGGACTTCCTGCTGCAGTCTGTGGGCCTCTCTGCTGCTCTCGCCACTCAGCAGCTCCTTTGCTAGCTGCCGCAGCAGATCCCGTACCTGGCGGTTGGCGTTGTTGCACCGCTGCTGCAGCCGCTCCTGCGTCTGGCGGAGCTGGGCCTCCTTCATCTGCAGCAGTTGGCGGATGTCCGCCTCCCGCTGCCTCTGGCTCTGCTCCCGCAGGCGCTGCAGCTTTGACGCCCGCTGTCGCTCCCAGTTGGAGCGCAGTCGGTCGGCCAGGAGCTGCCGCTCCCGCTCTGCCGCCTCCTGCAGCTCACGTCTCTCGACGGCCCGGCGGCGCTGCATCTCCTGGGAGCGGAGCCGCTCGCCCTCCAGCTGGGCCCGCAGCGCCTCCAGCTCCCGCCTGTGCTCCTCCCGCTGTGCGGGGCAGGCAGGGGGCTGGGCCGGGCCCCGGCGCAGAGAGGGCTGGCAGCACTTTGCCTGTCTCTGCGGCATGGTCGCAGGGACCTGAAGAGACCCTCAGCCTCCAAAAGCTGTGGCCGAAGGCCGCTGAAAGCTACTCTCCTTCCTGGGGCCTGCAAGGACAGCTGCCCCTGGCCCCGTAGCGCCCACTGCCTCTCGTCCCTGTCGCAAGGGTGTGCAGACAGTGAATGCCGTGGGGGGGTGCGCCCACAGTCTTCTATGCTGTGTGCCTGCCTGGCACGTAATGGAGGGTGGGGCAGCGGCCTGCAGTGCTATTGGGCAGTGCAGCCTTCCGGCCTAACTCACAATGAAGGGAGGGTGGGGCTATAGGGCGGGGCGGCCTTCTGGCCCCAGCTCAAAATGGAGGCTGAGGCACGGTGGCTTCAAGCTGCGTTGGGTGGCAGAGACGTCGCGGTGTTGGACAGAACTGCCTTCCGCAGCACTGGGCTGTGTGCATGACCTTTTGTGGTGCTGGAATATGTGGACTTCTCTGGCACTGGAGAAGAAAAGCAGGATGCCATCCAACTCATTGTGATTTCCATTTCGATTCCCGTAAAGGAACTATCTCACCATACCTACCAGCCAGTTAAAGGAAGCTAGTTGCAGGCGTACTCTGCTTAAGGAGCTGCTGGGGCAGATGGCCAGGCTGTCACGAGAAAGCAGCAGCCTGAGGTGCTCCTGGGAATCTCTGAGGGAGACGGATAGGAGGTGGTGTTGTGGGAATCAAATGTTGTTTCTGCATTAGAATTGGATAATATTTATATTTCGTGAACTCCGTTGTCATAGTTCTTTTGGGGAGTCCTTCTACTTAACTTGGGGAAGATCTCAGATAGTTTGCATCACTTATCGTCTAGCCAAATCTTCCCAGGAATGCCCGCTCTGTATATAGGTGTATATATGTATATTTTGTCACACACATTGCAAGAATATCCTGCACGAGATCAAACCGGAGAAGGCTGGACCCTGTGTGGGGCTGGTGCTGCAGTCCAAAAACTGGGGTGGAAAGACACTGCTTTGAAGGGGTTGGGTATGCTCAGCCCTTTCATCCCCCAACATGTATTGCCCCAGCCCCAGCTCTCTCAGCCTGTCCTCACAGGTGAGGTGTTTGATCCGGAAGTGGTGCGCGCACGGTCCTGCTCCTCTGCGCAGGCACCCCGCCGATCTGCGTTATGCTCGGTCCTCCGGGAAGTAGTGCGCATGCGCCGTCCAGCTTTCCAATAGCATCCATTTCTTCGAAGCCCTGAGATGCAGGTGAGCAGGCAATACTTGGACCGCCGGCTCCGCGACACTATTCTCTCTTTTCCAATCCAGAATGCTCCTTGTCTATTTCCTCGGGCGGTTTTATGCCCCGGTCTGCTTCCAGAACGTACTGTCTAGGCGGACCGTGCACCCGCCGCTTGCGCAATGAGGCGACGAAAAAAGCGAACGCGTAGGTGCGTGCCCGAAAACGAGCGTACGCCGTAATCCGCGCGCGAGAAGCGCATGCGCAGTGCCGTGCCAAGGCGGCCGCACGCGCAGTTCGGTGACATGCTTGCCGCATGCGCACTGCAAACGATGGCGCATGCGTTTTGCGGCCGTGAGGAGAGCATGCGCATCGCGGTGCCGAGACTGGCGCATGCGCAGAGCGGTGCGAACGGTCGCGCATGCCCAATGCGCTCTTGCAGCTGGCGCGTGCGCAGAGCACTTGGCACATGCGCATTGCGGGGCACAGACAGGCGCATGCGCCGTGGCGGGCAGAATCCGGCGCATGCCCCGTTCGGAGCAGAATCCAGTGCGCGCGTAGTGGTGTGTGGTTTTTTTTGTTTTTTTTTTTTAAACCACTGGCGCATGCGTTGTGCTTTCTCATGAACCGCGCGTCCGTACTCCGTGCTGTTGTCTCGAGAACCGCGCCTGCGTAGTGCGGTGCCTAGAGAGACTGCCGCGTGCGCAGTGCCTAGATTCGCACGTGCGCGTTGCTCTCGCGAGACTTGCTTTTCCAGGAACGCTGCGGTGCAGAGCTGGGGCTGGAACGGGACGTCTGCTCCTCCACCGCGGCGGCAAGCACGTTGGGTGCCACGAGGCGCTGAGAGGCAGCCCTGAGCCGACCCGGTCCGTTCCCGGGTGGGCTCGGGCATAAAAGGGCGGAAATAGACGAGGGGCATCCTGGATTAGAAGGGGAGAATATCGCTGAGCCGGCGGTCCGAGAATCGGCTGCTTGCCCGTCCCCGTAGTGGTTTGTCGAAACAATTGCTATCTTTCAGTTGACGGGCGCGTGTTCGCTATTACCTGGAGGACTGATCACCACAGAGAGTGGCGGATTAGCTGCGCAGAGCGGTTAAAACGCCACTTCCGCGTTTCTACGCGCATGCGTTATACCGCTTGCCGGCCTAAGCAGCGGGCAGCGGCAGTTCCGCGCATTGGCCACGAGGTGGCAGCAGAGACCGCGGAAAGAACTTTTCTGACGGATTGCCGGGGACCCGCGGCGCAGTCCCTGGCGATTCGTTCTCTCTGTGTCTCGTAATGACGGGGGCAGAACACGAAGTTAGAAGTGGAGGGTGTGTGGGGGGAAAGACGAAGAAAAAAGAGGGAAACTTCTCCAAACCCAGGAGAGCTGTGCTAAGTGCTTATAAATAGCTGTAAAAAAAGAGGTTTTTTTTTTTCCTTTTGCCAGCATCCGTTGCATCTTTTCTAAATGTTCGCATTACCAAAGTGTAACTGCCCAGCAAATTTAATGATAACGAAATTAAAGCCCGTTGGCAGAAAGCACAGGGCCGTATTAATGTTCACGCAGCTTCTGTCTTCTTTATACTTTAATGTATTTTTTTCCAAGGGCCTTTCTTCAACTCCAAGTTTCATTTTTGGCTTTTTATGACCCCACACATCAACCCCGTGTCCCCACATGTCCCCTCATGTCTCCTCACCTCCCCCCACACTACCTGTCCCCCTTCGCTCCGTGCCCATGTCACCGTGGGGTTGAGGGCAGGGTCAGGGATGCCTGTGGGGTGCGTGGAGTCCTGGGAGAAGTTGATGGCTGTGCGCAGTGGGGTGATGGTGTCCTCCGCACACGGCTGTGACAGTGGGGTGGGGGTAGCGCCCCACAGGTGGGGGTCATTGCCCCCAGAATGGGGCTTGTGCCCCACACACGTGGGCCGCTTGTATGGGGAGTGCATTCTGGAGATGATCTGTCTTTTCTCCAAATCTGCAGTGACTTCAGCAATCCCCTGTCGTGCCGCAACAGAAATGGGGTCCTGCAGTACGTCAGTGATCTCTGACTCGAGGAGTGCAGGGGCTGCACGAAGTACGCACTCTACAGCCTCCCGACTTCTTTGGGGTTTGGGATCGATGTTTGAGCCAAAGGGCTTCACGCTGCCATGCGGGCAGGTGCCAGGTTCACCCACTGAGGAACCAAATCCTAAAATAATTTCACAATGGTCTTTAATTGCTGTGCAAGTAGATGACACAGATTTCTCACTGGGGAGCCAAAGCTGACCCTGGCAGTTTGGCAGACAGCACTCGCTCCATTCACACCGGTAGTCTCAGCCCTTTTGTTGCACATGCAGCTTCTCAGCATCTTGCTGTATCAGTATAGAAATCTGTGCTCCCCTATTTATTAGAAATGCCACCAATTGCCATTGAGGACAGACTGGAATCAAAACATGTGGACCATCCTAGCTTGTCCATCGATAACCCCCTCCCTCCCCCCTTGCCCAATTGGCTGCCAGTCATTACTTCATTACTTTTTTTTTTTTTTTTTTTCATGCTTTTATGGGAACTTTGAGATCACAGCCTGAAGCAGTGACGGAGCACCTGGTGAGGGGTGTAGCCCTGCAAGCACAGGTGGAAGCAATGCACCTAGAGAACCAGATGAGGCTGAGCCTGGCTCCAGCCCCTCCCTCTCCTCATTTAAGGGCTGGCAGCCCCAAAGGCAGGGTTTCTTCCTGGAGACTGCCTCCTGTGGATTGTTGGGTGAGCTCTGGTTCTTGGAAAGAGGTAAGTGATCCTTTCTTTTTTGCAGGGTTTTGGCTTCTGCCTTTCTGTGGGGATCCTAAGTTGGTTTAGAGTAGCTATGTCCGCTATGCCTCTCCTTATGATGCCTTCCAATTGTTCTCTGAGGGGAGTGAAGGGGTTATCTGCTTTTCTCTGAATTGGTAATGAAGAGACTGACGTTCATTCCTCTCTTTTACTCTTATCTCATGTCTGGAATGCTTCAATCAGCCCCAAGGTAATGCTGGTTGGCTGACTGAGCATTGCAACTCTGGAAACGCCTGGAGCTAATGTGCTTTTCTGTAAAGAGATTCTGCATTCTCCAGGTTTCCTTTGCAACTCTTTTCAAGCCCAGTACCTTCTTGTGAAGTCTCCGTTCCTCTTTCATGACTCTCATTGCACAATCATCGACCTGGGACTCCAAACTACCACACTGTCCCAACCTATTTTATGACACGTTCCCTCTGTGTCCTACTTGTGTCTTTGTGTTCTCCCTGTGTCCTCTGCCCCTGTCCCCTCTGTGTCTCCTCTGCCACGGATTAATTCCGCCCATGCTGAGTATTGTTTAAGGGCGCGTATTTAAATTATGCTCCGTGTCTCTTTGGATCCCGTTCTGTTTTGCAGCTCGATGGGGTTTAAGGGTTTCTGGGGCTCCTCTAGTTAGTGGTTTAAGCACTGTGAAATCTGTGGAGCAGATAATGGAACGCCATGAATCCCTTGTTCATGCATCGCTTGTATGCAGGTGGGTTTGGTGATGGCTGTGGGACGCTCACTTAGAGATGGAATGGGGGTCACAAGGGGCTCGCCTTGCTCCCTGGGGTTTATTCTTCCAGCCCAATAAGCTACGTGGCTGGTGATAGAGTGAGGTGCGTGTATCAGGCTGGGACCTGAGCTTAAGAAAAGCCCCAGCCCCAGTGGCCGTTTTCTTCATCCTCGCTTAGTGTAATGCAGTCTCCACTACTTGAGCATACTGAACACGAGTATTCTGTTCCTGTTTTGTCTGGTTCTCTCCTAGACCTCCCTTACAGATTTGTCAGTAGTAACAGATGTCAGGGCACAGTTCTCAGAGCACGTTGTGGCCGACCACCCCAGGGTCTTAGGGTTCTTTCTGTTTTTATGGCAGATCCGGCTTCGTCTTTCTAGGAAACAAAGGATTGTCTTCTACTGGACCACTTTGTCTGGATCACCCCAGATATCTCCATCCCAATTGTCAGGGGATGCTGTTAGTTTCCTAGTCTGTATGATACCCAACCTCCCCACCCCTCTTCCTTCCATCCCCTGGCCCCCATTCAATAGCTAGCTCTGCCGCTGTGGGACCCACCAGTGTGATGAAGCAGTACCTCTGGTGTGCTGAATACTGGGACTGGCACAGAGAGGCTCTATGGCTGATGTGAATCTTCCCGACTGGACTACTTGGTGAGTTTCCCCGGAGCTGTTGAGCACACAGGCTTCCCCACCTACCCTGGTTGCTCACCATGCCATCGATGTCCTTTGTGGACATGGCTTCAGGTATCATACCAGAGACTCCTTAGAGTCGGAAGCGACCATTTATGATGATCTAGTCCGACTCACCCACAATGAACAGGGACATTCACAGCTAGATCAGGTTGCCCTGCGTGTCACCTTGGAAGGGACAGGGCATCCACCGCATCTCTGGGCAACCTGATCCACTGCGCAGAGTCACAGAATGTCCCGGGTCGGAAGGGACCTCGAGGATCGTGGATCTCCAACCCCCCCCCCTGCCACATGCAGGACCACCAACCTCCCCATTTCATACTAGACCGGGCTGCCCAGGGCCCCATCCAACCTGGCCTTGAACACCTCCAGGGATGGACGGGGCATCCACAGCCTCTCTGGGCAGCTGTTCCAGCACCTCACCGCTCTCTCTGTGGAGAACTTCCCCCTGCCATCCAACCTAAATCTTCCCTTCCCCAGCTTAAAACGTTTCCCCTTGTCCCTTGCTATGAAGGATATTTTCCTTATATCTAACCTAAATTTTCCCTCCTTCTTTCCTTTAGCTCCCCTTTGGGTATCGAAAGGCTGTTACCAGGTCACCTCGGAGCCTTCACTTCTCCGGGCTGAACAGCCCCAGCTCTCTCAGCCTGTCCTCACAGGTGAGGTGTTTGATCCTTTGGTTCTTTTTTTTTTTTTTTTTTTTTTCCTTGTGGCCGTCCTCTGTATGTGCTCCAACGGGTCCATGTCCCTTCTGCACTGAGGGCTCTTCATATGGACGCAGTACTCCAGGTGAGGCCTCTTCAGCACAGAGCAGAGGGGCAGGATCACCTCTTTTCACCTGCTGACCGCATGTCTTTTGGTGCAGCCCAGGATGTGGCTGGTTTTCCGGGCTGGGAGGGCACTTTGCTGGCTCGTGTACAGCTTGCCATCCACCAGCTCTTTTGGGACGGGCCTAGGCTCAGCCCTTTCATCCCCCAGCATGTATTGGTAGTGGGGGGTTCTCTTGTCCCAGGTGCAAGACACTGCGCCTGGATTTGTTGAAGCTGATGAGGTTTGTCTGTGCCCGCTGCTCAAGCCTCTCTGGGTCCCTCTGGTTGGCGTCCCATGTCACTGCTGGCGTGTCGCTGCTCCCCACAGCTTGGTGTTGTCAGCAAGGTTTCTGAGTTGTGGCTGATAAGACGACTGCCTGGAGTGAGTCAAGCATCCTTCAGCTTGAACCAGGTCCAAGTGTGCACAGCAAGAAAGACATGGCCTTCATCAAAAGACCACCAGATGACCCTGAGAGATACCTCGCATGTGTAAAAGAACTGAGACCTGAGGCTAGAAAAAATGTCAATCCTACTGGGGACTCGCTGTAATAACCCAGCCTTTTCTTGGACTTCCCCCAGACGGCGAGCTCGGGCTTTACAGGCTAGAGGTGGAGCTAACACAGAGACCTCTGGATTTTCAAAAAGGAACAAGAAGGCTGAGAATCGGGTGCTTTGTTTGACGTTTTCACTGGCTGTCCTACTTAAGGATTCTGCCTGTCCATAGGCACGTTTGGTTGGTTTGGCTGGAACTTAGGAGCCTGGTGCTTATGCCTTCGGTTCTTTGTGATACAGAGCTGCGCCCTTTGCTGCCCAGACCAAATGCACGTGTTGTTGGAAGAGATTACTCTATGCATTTTACTTTTTTTTCTTTAATGCTTTTAAAGAGTGAGAGTGGTATACGCCTTCAAGCAGGTAACATATGAAACTTGTTTGTTTGTTTGTTTTCCTTATGCATACCTCGCATTTCATATCAATTCTCCCTTTGGGTCAAAAGTAGACCAAATCCTTGAAACCGTGCCTGGGAATCCCACTGATATTGAAACAGTTCAGCAGTGGTGCCCATGGTCAGAACGCCCTGCGGCGGCAGATCCTGGCATTGACTGTGAATGGAAGAACTGACAACAAATCGCTCGATATCAAAATTGACCCGGTGGATATTTACAAGCGCCGGGAGACCCAGACGGGATCTCAGAGTTGCATGGCCAGGTACAGAAGTTGTTTTACTGGTGGTTTTTTTGTTTGTTTTCTTTTGCAACGTTAAGGATTGTTAATCATTCCTCGCCATCCTTGGCTTCACTGCGCCCTCCTGTCCAATTGACACCAGCTTTTTCATCACCTCAGTTGCCTTCAAAAAAAAAAAAAAAGCATGACAAAATCAATTTGATGATGACGTTATTTATTTATTTACCGATATTCTTAAGCACTTAGCAGAGTTTTGCTGGGCATAGAGAAGTTTTCCTTGTTTTTCTTCGTCTTGTTCCAACTGACGTAATTCTCTCCTCCCTCAACCCCGACCTAACTGCGTTTTTCCTCTGCCCTCACGAGAGAGAAGGAGCGGAGCGCCAGAAGCTGCGGCGCGGCTCCGCGTCAGTCCAGTCGGAGCTGTTGTTTCCGCGGTCTCTGGTGCCCCCTCGTGGCCAATCGGTGGAATTGCGGCCGCGTATGTTCGGTGCCGCAGGCAGCAGTACGCATGCGCGCAGGCACGCGGAAGTGGCGTACGTACGTTCTCATCGCTCTGCGCAGCGAATCTGCCGAGCTTTGTTAGGGTTAGTCCTCCAGGCAACAGCACGCATGCGCCAGAGAACTCATAAATAGCTTTCAAATCTACCAAGCCCTGAGATGCAGTCGAGCAGTCAATTCCTGCTGGCTCAGCAACGGTTTTCTCTCTTGCTGTCGGAAGTGCTCCTTGTCTATTTCCTCCGACGGTCTGACGCTCGAGCCTGCCTCGGGAACAGGCACATGCGTAGTGCGGTGCGGAGGGTGGCGCTTGCGCAGTGCAGCGTCTAGGCTTGGGCACGCGTAGTGCTCTGCCGAGAGGGGCGCATGCGTAGCGCCGAGCCGCTACCGGCACATGCGCACTGCAGTGCCCGGGCTCGCGCGTGCGCGTTGCTCTCCCGAGGCTCGCTGCTCGCGGGTTGCTGCCGCGTCGGTGCTGCTGCACGCCAGTACCGCGACCGCGACTCTCCGAGCTGCTCGCGTTCCACTGCCGCTGGGAGGGCTTTTAAACGGCTGGGGGACGGTGCAGGGCTGGGGGTGGAAAGGGACTTTGCTGGTTCACCGGGGCGGAGAGGAAGTTGGATGCCACGAGGCGCTGAGGGGCAGCTGTGAGCCCAACCGGTCCGCTTCCGCGTGGGCTTGGGCATAAAAGGGCGGAAATAGACGAGGGGCATCCTGGATTAGAAGGGGGAGAATATCGCTGGGCCGGCGGCCCGGGAATCGACTGCTTGCCCGTCCCCGTCGTGGTCTGTCGAAACAATTGCTGTCTTTAAGTGGACGGGCGCACGGTCGCTATTAGCTGGAGGACTGATCACCATAGAGAGCGGCGCATTAGCTGCGCAGAGCGGTTAAAACGCCACTTCCGCATTTGTACGCGCATGCGTTGTGCTGCTTGCGGGACGCGGCGACAGACAGCGGCAGTTCCGCGCATGGGCCACGAGGTGGCAGCAAAGACCGCGGAAAGAACTTTTCTGACGGGATCGGCCCGCGTTTTTCTCCCCTGGCGACCCGTTCTCTCTGTCTTGTGATGGCGGGAGAAGAGCGCGAAGTTGGAAGCGGGGGCGTTGTGGGGGGAAAGACGAAGAAAAAAAGAGAGAGACTACCCCAAACCCAGGCAAGCTCTGCTAAGTGCTTATAAGTAGCTGTGAAAAAATAAGTTCTTTTTTTTTTTTTTTTTTCTTTTTGCCAGCATCTGTTGCATTGTTTCTAAATGTTCACAGACCAAAATGCAACTGCCCGGCAAATTTAATGATAACGAAATTAAAGCCCATTGGCAGAAAGCGCGGGGCCATATTAATGTTCACTCAGCCTCTGTCTTGTTCCTACTTTTAATGTATTTTTTCCCAAGGGCCTTTCTTCAACTCCAGGTTTCATTTTTGGCTTTTTATTCTTTTTTATGCCCTAAAATGGGTAGTGTTAGGCCCCAGCAGGTCTACGCAGGCAGTCACAGCACAGAGTTGCTGTTTTGAGATTAGTGTGGACCATTACAGCGTTTCCACAAAGACTAACGAAAACTGCAGTTCTCCACCTAAGTTTGCAGATGGAAAAAATTAATTCACCTGCATAGAACGAATCGATGCGTCACAGCTGCCATCGGCAAGATGGCCCGAGAGCTGTGCGGGTCTATCAGGCTCAGCTGCAGCTTTTCATCTTTTCAGCTGCCCTTCTCTGGTCCTCCTGCAGCTGGACAGATAGCCCACAAGGGCACGGGGTATACGCAGGCCCTCCCCAGCCAGCTGCGGCAGGCGCTCCTTTTTTGAGGATTACTTGTTCACATACCCAGTTTCCAGCTCATTCCCTTTGGAAAGCTTTTCTTGCGCTCCATGTTACTAGCGCACAATAGAAGTTAAGCCAGTTAAGCCTCTCTCAAGCCCAAGGAGTCCAATGTGCAAGTGTTTTTTGTTTGGGTCTGTCTGTTTTTTTTCCGGGTGTAGGGGGCAGGGGGTGGGCATTTGAGATAGCTGAGCTGTGTGAAAAAAGTCAGTGTCAGAAAGGCCTCTCTCTGATGCCAATGAATATGTCGTTTCCTAAAGCCTGGTCAGTCTTCTCTGCTGGTTGCAGAGAGTTGAGCTATTACGTATGGCCAAGACGAAAGTGTAATCAGTGAAATAGGTGGAGTTGCTCCTTCTGGTAATTTAATGCCTCACCGTGGTATAGGGCGGATGAATGCTGGCTTTGTACCAAAGCACTTGGTAACCCTGAGATTCAAACCTTAATGCTTTCCAGCAAATTTATATTTTCAGGTAGTGCCGCAGAGATGCGGTGACTATTGTTCACGTATTTTCACATGTCACTGATTACATGGGTTTTCGAAACAGGCACAGCAGAAAACTATTCTCATTGACCGGAATGATTTCTAGTAGGATTCTGTTGTTTTTGCCTCTGGGCCTTGTGTTAAAATAGTAATTTCTGGGGGCTGGCAGGTGCTATCAATATCAGAGATGGGCAAATAAGGCATAAATCTGTGTCCTATAGTAAGTTGGATATGAGCGAGCCGGGTACCTTATTATGGGAAATTGTAAAGCTGTTTTTCTAGGAATGGTGCAGCTGTGTCTCAGTTGTGTGCGCAGTTGGTGTCTAGACTAAAGGAGACTTGTTAAGCGCTCTGCTGACACGTAGGGATGGATGGAAAATTACAAGAGGGAGCTTGAGCATGTATGTATAGAATGTAAGGACCTGCAGTTAAGGATTTGGATTGGCACCTGAGTCCGTGCCTTCAGATGATGCAAGCGCTATGCCTTATCACCCAGTGGAAACGGTCAAAGAGCTGCTTTGGGACAGAATGTTTATATTGCTCAGGAAGTGTGGCCTTCCAAGGTACTTCAGGTATCCCGAAGAACAGAAGCAAGCAGTAATGATTCCTTTCTCTCTCGATTCCAATACTTGTAGGTAGTGCGCTTGAGAAAGACTTTGGAGGCTTTCCTCAGCCTCTTGCTTTCCTCATACCTTTACAAAAGCGGACTGCCAGAAAACAAGAAGACTTCACACGTGCGTTTTGAGTTTGGTTATTTTATGGTGTTTTTTAATTTTTTTTAGATTTTTTTCAGTCCAAATGTAGTAAATTCCCAGTCATACAAGTGATAAATTTTCAAGGTCTTTGTGCCGATGGACCATGCTTCAGTTGAACATCAAGTGGAGCAGGAGGTATTCTTCATCTATGTGGATGAAAATATGGAATCTTGATGGGATGCTGCCGTATTATGGAGAGGAATCTCCGCATCCCCCAGGCTCAGCCAATACACGGACACAGATTTCTGGATGGTGACCATCACTTTCTGCCACCGCTCCTGCTGCCTAGTTGCTCGTCATCGTCGGTATCCAGCAGGAGATCACGAAGCTGTGGAGGCACAGTCGTATCCAGGTCATCATCTGAAACTTCTTCCACCAGATTGGAAGGGACCAGTCCTCTTGTGCCATCCGTCAGCTCTCCCAGAAACCAGCCATCTTCATCTACGTCTCCGAAGATGTAAAGGTATTGTCCAGCAGTCAGTGGAAGCTCGTTTTCTGGGTCCTCATTAGGGCCCTCAAAAGGATTGTAGCTGTGACGAGCTATGAATCTTCGAATTAGTGCTGGTGATCGTCTGCGAGAATGCAGGCTGCAGCTTGCCATCAGCCACCCTCCCGACTTCTCCAGCCATTCCTGTTCTGGATTTCCGTGCGGCTCCAGCTTTTTCCCACTCTCCTTTTCCAAATGCTGCCCCTGCAGCTGGTTGGCTTCCTCTGCCTTTTCTGGGGCCCCTCTGGATGTGGAAGAGGCCTCCTTGAGCTGCCGGACTGTTTCCCGCAGCTGCTTGGTAAGGAGGCTGAGCGTATGCGTCTTGTCCTTGAGCCGCTCCACCTCCTCCCTCATCTGCTGAGAGCTTCTGCTCCTCAGCAGGCAGTTCTCCTCTCCAAGGAGGCTGCATTGTCTCTGCAAGTCCTTCAGTGCCCTCAGCAGATGGGCACTCTGCTCCCGCAGCTCCCTGTGCTCAGGTGGGCAGGCCTGTTGTTGCTCTGCAGCCTGAACACCCGCTTCTGCTACAGCCCGACGGCAGGCTGGCCTTTGCCGTGTGCGCGGCCCAGCGGCTGCAGCCCTGGCCCCGTTGCAGGAGGCGGGCGGCTGCCCCTGTCCGTGCTCCAGGATGTAATGCAGGAAGCGTCTCCTCTGCTCCTGCAGTTCGCGCTGGAGGCGCAGGACGTGGGCGGCCTGCTCTGCACAGGGCTTCCTGCAGAGCTGCCGCTGGACTTCCTGCTGCAGTCTGTGGGCCTCTCTGCTGCTCTCGCCACTCAGCAGCTCCTTTGCTAGCTGCCGCAGCAGATCCCGTACCTGGCGGTTGGCGTTGTTGCACCGCTGCTGCAGCCGCTCCTGCGTCTGGCGGAGCTGGGCCTCCTTCATCTGCAGCAGTTGGCGGATGTCCGCCTCCCGCTGCCTCTGGCTCTGCTCCCGCAGGCGCTGCAGCTTTGACGCCCGCTGTCGCTCCCAGTTGGAGCGCAGTCGGTCGGCCAGGAGCTGCCGCTCCCGCTCTGCCGCCTCCTGCAGCTCACGTCTCTCGACGGCCCGGCGGCGCTGCATCTCCTGGGAGCGGAGCCGCTCGCCCTCCAGCTGGGCCCGCAGCGCCTCCAGCTCCCGCCTGTGCTCCTCCCGCTGTGCGGGGCAGGCAGGGGGCTGGGCCGGGCCCCGGCGCAGAGAGGGCTGGCAGCACTTTGCCTGTCTCTGCGGCATGGTCGCAGGGACCTGAAGAGACCCTCAGCCTCCAAAAGCTGTGGCCGAAGGCCGCTGAAAGCTACTCTCCTTCCTGGGGCCTGCAAGGACAGCTGCCCCTGGCCCCGTAGCGCCCACTGCCTCTCGTCCCTGTCGCAAGGGTGTGCAGACAGTGAATGCCGTGGGGGGGTGCGCCCACAGTCTTCTATGCTGTGTGCCTGCCTGGCACGTAATGGAGGGTGGGGCAGCGGCCTGCAGTGCTATTGGGCAGTGCAGCCTTCCGGCCTAACTCACAATGAAGGGAGGGTGGGGCTATAGGGCGGGGCGGCCTTCTGGCCCCAGCTCAAAATGGAGGCTGAGGCACGGTGGCTTCAAGCTGCGTTGGGTGGCAGAGACGTCGCGGTGTTGGACAGAACTGCCTTCCGCAGCACTGGGCTGTGTGCATGACCTTTTGTGGTGCTGGAATATGTGGACTTCTCTGGCACTGGAGAAGAAAAGCAGGATGCCATCCAACTCATTGTGATTTCCATTTCGATTCCCGTAAAGGAACTATCTCACCATACCTACCAGCCAGTTAAAGGAAGCTAGTTGCAGGCGTACTCTGCTTAAGGAGCTGCTGGGGCAGATGGCCAGGCTGTCACGAGAAAGCAGCAGCCTGAGGTGCTCCTGGGAATCTCTGAGGGAGACGGATAGGAGGTGGTGTTGTGGGAATCAAATGTTGTTTCTGCATTAGAATTGGATAATATTTATATTTCGTGAACTCCGTTGTCATAGTTCTTTTGGGGAGTCCTTCTACTTAACTTGGGGAAGATCTCAGATAGTTTGCATCACTTATCGTCTAGCCAAATCTTCCCAGGAATGCCCGCTCTGTATATAGGTGTATATATGTATATTTTGTCACACACATTGCAAGAATATCCTGCACGAGATCAAACCGGAGAAGGCTGGACCCTGTGTGGGGCTGGTGCTGCAGTCCAAAAACTGGGGTGGAAAGACACTGCTTTGAAGGGGTTGGGTATGCTCAGCCCTTTCATCCCCCAACATGTATTGCCCCAGCCCCAGCTCTCTCAGCCTGTCCTCACAGGTGAGGTGTTTGATCCGGAAGTGGTGCGCGCACGGTCCTGCTCCTCTGCGCAGGCACCCCGCCGATCTGCGTTATGCTCGGTCCTCCGGGAAGTAGTGCGCATGCGCCGTCCAGCTTTCCAATAGCATCCATTTCTTCGAAGCCCTGAGATGCAGGTGAGCAGGCAATACTTGGACCGCCGGCTCCGCGACACTATTCTCTCTTTTCCAATCCAGAATGCTCCTTGTCTATTTCCTCGGGCGGTTTTATGCCCCGGTCTGCTTCCAGAACGTACTGTCTAGGCGGACCGTGCACCCGCCGCTTGCGCAATGAGGCGACGAAAAAAGCGAACGCGTAGGTGCGTGCCCGAAAACGAGCGTACGCCGTAATCCGCGCGCGAGAAGCGCATGCGCAGTGCCGTGCCAAGGCGGCCGCACGCGCAGTTCGGTGACATGCTTGCCGCATGCGCACTGCAAACGATGGCGCATGCGTTTTGCGGCCGTGAGGAGAGCATGCGCATCGCGGTGCCGAGACTCGCGCATGCGCAGAGCGGTGCGAACGGTCGCGCATGCCCAATGCGCTCTTGCAGCTGGCGCGTGCGCAGAGCACTTGGCACATGCGCATTGCGGGGCACAGACAGGCGCATGCGCCGTGGCGGGCAGAATCCGGCGCATGCCCCGTTCGGAGCAGAATCCAGTGCGCGCGTAGTGGTGTGTGGTTTTTTTGTTTTTTTTTTTTTAAACCACTGGCGCATGCGTTGTGCTTTCTCATGAACCGCGCGTCCGTACTCCGTGCTGTTGTCTCGAGAACCGCGCCTGCGTAGTGCGGTGCCTAGAGAGACTGCCGCGTGCGCAGTGCCTAGATTCGCACGTGCGCGTTGCTCTCGCGAGACTTGCTTTTCCAGGAACGCTGCGGTGCAGAGCTGGGGCTGGAACGGGACGTCTGCTCCTCCACCGCGGCGGCAAGCACGTTGGGTGCCACGAGGCGCTGAGAGGCAGCCCTGAGCCGACCCGGTCCGTTCCCGGGTGGGCTCGGGCATAAAAGGGCGGAAATAGACGAGGGGCATCCTGGATTAGAAGGGGAGAATATCGCTGAGCCGGCGGTCCGAGAATCGGCTGCTTGCCCGTCCCCGTAGTGGTTTGTCGAAACAATTGCTATCTTTCAGTTGACGGGCGCGTGTTCGCTATTACCTGGAGGACTGATCACCACAGAGAGTGGCGGATTAGCTGCGCAGAGCGGTTAAAACGCCACTTCCGCGTTTCTACGCGCATGCGTTATACCGCTTGCCGGCCTAAGCAGCGGGCAGCGGCAGTTCCGCGCATTGGCCACGAGGTGGCAGCAGAGACCGCGGAAAGAACTTTTCTGACGGATTGCCGGGGACCCGCGGCGCAGTCCCTGGCGATTCGTTCTCTCTGTGTCTCGTAATGACGGGGGCAGAACACGAAGTTAGAAGTGGAGGGTGTGTGGGGGGAAAGACGAAGAAAAAAGAGGGAAACTTCTCCAAACCCAGGAGAGCTGTGCTAAGTGCTTATAAATAGCTGTAAAAAAAGAGGTTTTTTTTTTTCCTTTTGCCAGCATCCGTTGCATCTTTTCTAAATGTTCGCATTACCAAAGTGTAACTGCCCAGCAAATTTAATGATAACGAAATTAAAGCCCGTTGGCAGAAAGCACAGGGCCGTATTAATGTTCACGCAGCTTCTGTCTTCTTTATACTTTAATGTATTTTTTTCCAAGGGCCTTTCTTCAACTCCAAGTTTCATTTTTGGCTTTTTATGACCCCACACATCAACCCCGTGTCCCCACATGTCCCCTCATGTCTCCTCACCTCCCCCCACACTACCTGTCCCCCTTCGCTCCGTGCCCATGTCACCGTGGGGTTGAGGGCAGGGTCAGGGATGCCTGTGGGGTGCGTGGAGTCCTGGGAGAAGTTGATGGCTGTGCGCAGTGGGGTGATGGTGTCCTCCGCACACGGCTGTGACAGTGGGGTGGGGGTAGCGCCCCACAGGTGGGGGTCATTGCCCCCAGAATGGGGCTTGTGCCCCACACACGTGGGCCGCTTGTATGGGGAGTGCATTCTGGAGATGATCTGTCTTTTCTCCAAATCTGCAGTGACTTCAGCAATCCCCTGTCGTGCCGCAACAGAAATGGGGTCCTGCAGTACGTCAGTGATCTCTGACTCGAGGAGTGCAGGGGCTGCACGAAGTACGCACTCTACAGCCTCCCGACTTCTTTGGGGTTTGGGATCGATGTTTGAGCCAAAGGGCTTCACGCTGCCATGCGGGCAGGTGCCAGGTTCACCCACTGAGGAACCAAATCCTAAAATAATTTCACAATGGTCTTTAATTGCTGTGCAAGTAGATGACACAGATTTCTCACTGGGGAGCCAAAGCTGACCCTGGCAGTTTGGCAGACAGCACTCGCTCCATTCACACCGGTAGTCTCAGCCCTTTTGTTGCACATGCAGCTTCTCAGCATCTTGCTGTATCAGTATAGAAATCTGTGCTCCCCTATTTATTAGAAATGCCACCAATTGCCATTGAGGACAGACTGGAATCAAAACATGTGGACCATCCTAGCTTGTCCATCGATAACCCCCTCCCTCCCCCCTTGCCCAATTGGCTGCCAGTCATTACTTCATTACTTTTTTTTTTTTTTTTTTTTCATGCTTTTATGGGAACTTTGAGATCACAGCCTGAAGCAGTGACGGAGCACCTGGTGAGGGGTGTAGCCCTGCAAGCACAGGTGGAAGCAATGCACCTAGAGAACCAGATGAGGCTGAGCCTGGCTCCAGCCCCTCCCTCTCCTCATTTAAGGGCTGGCAGCCCCAAAGGCAGGGTTTCTTCCTGGAGACTGCCTCCTGTGGATTGTTGGGTGAGCTCTGGTTCTTGGAAAGAGGTAAGTGATCCTTTCTTTTTTGCAGGGTTTTGGCTTCTGCCTTTCTGTGGGGATCCTAAGTTGGTTTAGAGTAGCTATGTCCGCTATGCCTCTCCTTATGATGCCTTCCAATTGTTCTCTGAGGGGAGTGAAGGGGTTATCTGCTTTTCTCTGAATTGGTAATGAAGAGACTGACGTTCATTCCTCTCTTTTACTCTTATCTCATGTCTGGAATGCTTCAATCAGCCCCAAGGTAATGCTGGTTGGCTGACTGAGCATTGCAACTCTGGAAACGCCTGGAGCTAATGTGCTTTTCTGTAAAGAGATTCTGCATTCTCCAGGTTTCCTTTGCAACTCTTTTCAAGCCCAGTACCTTCTTGTGAAGTCTCCGTTCCTCTTTCATGACTCTCATTGCACAATCATCGACCTGGGACTCCAAACTACCACACTGTCCCAACCTATTTTATGACACGTTCCCTCTGTGTCCTACTTGTGTCTTTGTGTTCTCCCTGTGTCCTCTGCCCCTGTCCCCTCTGTGTCTCCTCTGCCACGGATTAATTCCGCCCATGCTGAGTATTGTTTAAGGGCGCGTATTTAAATTATGCTCCGTGTCTCTTTGGATCCCGTTCTGTTTTGCAGCTCGATGGGGTTTAAGGGTTTCTGGGGCTCCTCTAGTTAGTGGTTTAAGCACTGTGAAATCTGTGGAGCAGATAATGGAACGCCATGAATCCCTTGTTCATGCATCGCTTGTATGCAGGTGGGTTTGGTGATGGCTGTGGGACGCTCACTTAGAGATGGAATGGGGGTCACAAGGGGCTCGCCTTGCTCCCTGGGGTTTATTCTTCCAGCCCAATAAGCTACGTGGCTGGTGATAGAGTGAGGTGCGTGTATCAGGCTGGGACCTGAGCTTAAGAAAAGCCCCAGCCCCAGTGGCCGTTTTCTTCATCCTCGCTTAGTGTAATGCAGTCTCCACTACTTGAGCATACTGAACACGAGTATTCTGTTCCTGTTTTGTCTGGTTCTCTCCTAGACCTCCCTTACAGATTTGTCAGTAGTAACAGATGTCAGGGCACAGTTCTCAGAGCACGTTGTGGCCGACCACCCCAGGGTCCTAGGGTTCTTTCTGTTTTTATGGCAGATCCGGCTTCGTCTTTCTAGGAAACAAAGGATTGTCTTCTACTGGACCACTTTGTCTGGATCACCCCAGATATCTCCATCCCAATTGTCAGGGGATGCTGTTAGTTTCCTAGTCTGTATGATACCCAACCTCCCCACCCCTCTTCCTTCCATCCCCTGGCCCCCATTCAATAGCTAGCTCTGCCGCTGTGGGACCCACCAGTGTGATGAAGCAGTACCTCTGGTGTGCTGAATACTGGGACTGGCACAGAGAGGCTCTATGGCTGATGTGAATCTTCCCGACTGGACTACTTGGTGAGTTTCCCCGGAGCTGTTGAGCACACAGGCTTCCCCACCTACCCTGGTTGCTCACCATGCCATCGATGTCCTTTGTGGACATGGCTTCAGGTATCATACCAGAGACTCCTTAGAGTCGGAAGCGACCATTTATGATGATCTAGTCCGACTCACCCACAATGAACAGGGACATTCACAGCTAGATCAGGTTGCCCTGCGTGTCACCTTGGAAGGGACAGGGCATCCACCGCATCTCTGGGCAACCTGGTCCACTGCGCAGAGTCACAGAAGGTCCCGGGTTGGAAGGGACCTCGAGGATCGTGGATCTCCAACCCCCCCCCCCCCGCCACATGCAGGACCACCAACCTCCCCATTTCATACTAGACCGGGCTGCCCAGGGCCCCATCCAACCTGGCCTTGAACACCTCCAGGGATGGACGGGGCATCCACAGCCTCTCTGGGCAGCTGTTCCAGCACCTCACCGCTCTCTCTGTGGAGAACTTCCCCCTGCCATCCAACCTAAATCTTCCCTTCCCCAGCTTAAAACGTTTCCCCTTGTCCCTTGCTATGAAGGATATTTTCCTTATATCTAACCTAAATTTTCCCTCCTTCTTTCCTTTAGCTCCCCTTTGGGTATCGAAAGGCTGTTACCAGGTCACCTCGGAGCCTTCACTTCTCCGGGCTGAACAGCCCCAGCTCTCTCAACCTGTCCTCACAGGTGAGGTGTTTGATCCTTTGGTTTTTTTTTTTCTTGTGGCCGTCCTCTGTATGTGCTCCAACGGGTCCATGTCCCTTCTGCACTGAGGGCTCTTCATATGGACGCAGTACTCCAGGTGAGGCCTCTTCAGCACAGAGCAGAGGGGCAGGATCACCTCTTTTCACCTGCTGACCGCACGTCTTTTGGTGCAGCCCAGGATGTGGCTGGTTTTCCGGGCTGGGAGGGCACTTTGCTGGCTCGTGTACAGCTTGCCATCCACCAGCTCTTTTGGGACGGGCCTAGGCTCAGCCCTTTCATCCCCCAGCATGTATTGGTAGTGGGGGGTTCTCTTGTCCCAGGTGCAAGACACTGCGCCTGGATTTGTTGAAGCTGATGAGGTTTGTCTGTGCCCGCTGCTCAAGCCTCTCTGGGTCCCTCTGGTTGGCGTCCCATGTCACTGCTGGCGTGTCGCTGCTCCCCACAGCTTGGTGTTGTCAGCAAGGTTTCTGAGTTGTGGCTGATAAGACGACTGCCTGGAGTGAGTCAAGCATCCTTCAGCTTGAACCAGGTCCAAGTGTGCACAGCAAGAAAGACATGGCCTTCATCAAAAGACCACCAGATGACCCTGAGAGATACCTCGCATGTGTAAAAGAACTGAGACCTGAGGCTAGAAAAAATGTCAATCCTACTGGGGACTCGCTGTAATAACCCAGCCTTTTCTTGGACTTCCCCCAGACGGCGAGCTCGGGCTTTACAGGCTAGAGGTGGAGCTAACACAGAGACCTCTGGATTTTCAAAAAGGAACAAGAAGGCTGAGAATCGGGTGCTTTGTTTGACGTTTTCACTGGCTGTCCTACTTAAGGATTCTGCCTGTCCATAGGCACGTTTGGTTGGTTTGGCTGGAACTTAGGAGCCTGGTGCTTATGCCTTCGGTTCTTTGTGATACAGAGCTGCGCCCTTTGCTGCCCAGACCAAATGCACGTGTTGTTGGAAGAGATTACTCTATGCATTTTACTTTTTTTTCTTTAATGCTTTTAAAGAGTGAGAGTGGTATACGCCTTCAAGCAGGTAACATATGAAACTTGTTTGTTTGTTTGTTTTCCTTTTTTCCTTCGAGCACTGGTTCGGGGAAATATGGATGCTTTCTTCTCTGCCGCTATGTTTCCCGCAGTGGAATTTGGGGAATGGCTTCTGTTGTTGGTTTTTCAATACTGAAGAAACATAGCATTCTTTTTATTCTGCCTATGTAGAACTCCCTTTGTTTCCTCTGTAGTTTTGAGTTGTGCTCTGGAACAGAATGTTCAGCTGAATCTAGAACAGCTGCCAAAGAGGAGTCTGTGGGCAAGTGGCTCTGGATTTCCCAGGCAGAGGTCGTAAAGCTCCTTGCCTGCTCACAAAGCGTTCTCATTGTTTTTATACAGTGTTCTATTTTACTGCTGTATTGAGACTTTTATGAAAAATCCTTTGTTTCCCAAAGGTGATGCTGAGAAACACGCCTCATGATGACTTATGCATACCTCGCATTTCATATCAATTCTCCCTTTGGGTCAAAAGTAGACCAAATCCTTGAAACCGTGCCTGGGAATCCCACTGATATTGAAACAGTTCAGCAGTGGTGCCCATGGTCAGAACGCCCTGCGGCGGCAGATCCTGGCATTGACTGTGAATGGAAGAACTGACAACAAATCGCTCGATATCAAAATTGACCCGGTGGATATTTACAAGCGCCGGGAGACCCAGACGGGATCTCAGAGTTGCATGGCCAGGTACAGAAGTTGTTTTACTGGTGGTTTTTTTGTTTGTTTTCTTTTGCAACGTTAAGGATTGTTAATCATTCCTCGCCATCCTTGGCTTCACTGCGCCCTCCTGTCCAATTGACACCAGCTTTTTCATCACCTCAGTTGCCTTCAAAAAAAAAAAAAAAGCATGACAAAATCAATTTGATGATGACGTTATTTATTTATTTACCGATATTCTTAAGCACTTAGCAGAGTTTTGCTGGGCATAGAGAAGTTTTCCTTGTTTTTCTTCGTCTTGTTCCAACTGACGTAATTCTCTCCTCCCTCAACCCCGACCTAACTGCGTTTTTCCTCTGCCCTCACGAGAGAGAAGGAGCGGAGCGCCAGAAGCTGCGGCGCGGCTCCGCGTCAGTCCAGTCGGAGCTGTTGTTTCCGCGGTCTCTGGTGCCCCCTCGTGGCCAATCGGTGGAATTGCGGCCGCGTATGTTCGGTGCCGCAGGCAGCAGTACGCATGCGCGCAGGCACGCGGAAGTGGCGTACGTACGTTCTCATCGCTCTGCGCAGCGAATCTGCCGAGCTTTGTTAGGGTTAGTCCTCCAGGCAACAGCACGCATGCGCCAGAGAACTCATAAATAGCTTTCAAATCTACCAAGCCCTGAGATGCAGTCGAGCAGTCAATTCCTGCTGGCTCAGCAACGGTTTTCTCTCTTGCTGTCGGAAGTGCTCCTTGTCTATTTCCTCCGACGGTCTGACGCTCGAGCCTGCCTCGGGAACAGGCACATGCGTAGTGCGGTGCGGAGGGTGGCGCTTGCGCAGTGCAGCGTCTAGGCTTGGGCACGCGTAGTGCTCTGCCGAGAGGGGCGCATGCGTAGCGCCGAGCCGCTACCGGCACATGCGCACTGCAGTGCCCGGGCTCGCGCGTGCGCGTTGCTCTCCCGAGGCTCGCTGCTCGCGGGTTGCTGCCGCGTCGGTGCTGCTGCACGCCAGTACCGCGACCGCGACTCTCCGAGCTGCTCGCGTTCCACTGCCGCTGGGAGGGCTTTTAAACGGCTGGGGGACGGTGCAGGGCTGGGGGTGGAAAGGGACTTTGCTGGTTCACCGGGGCGGAGAGGAAGTTGGATGCCACGAGGCGCTGAGGGGCAGCTGTGAGCCCAACCGGTCCGCTTCCGCGTGGGCTTGGGCATAAAAGGGCGGAAATAGACGAGGGGCATCCTGGATTAGAAGGGGGAGAATATCGCTGGGCCGGCGGCCCGGGAATCGACTGCTTGCCCGTCCCCGTCGTGGTCTGTCGAAACAATTGCTGTCTTTAAGTGGACGGGCGCACGGTCGCTATTAGCTGGAGGACTGATCACCATAGAGAGCGGCGCATTAGCTGCGCAGAGCGGTTAAAACGCCACTTCCGCATTTGTACGCGCATGCGTTGTGCTGCTTGCGGGACGCGGCGACAGACAGCGGCAGTTCCGCGCATGGGCCACGAGGTGGCAGCAAAGACCGCGGAAAGAACTTTTCTGACGGGATCGGCCCGCGTTTTTCTCCCCTGGCGACCCGTTCTCTCTGTCTTGTGATGGCGGGAGAAGAGCGCGAAGTTGGAAGCGGGGGCGTTGTGGGGGGAAAGACGAAGAAAAAAAGAGAGAGACTACCCCAAACCCAGGCAAGCTCTGCTAAGTGCTTATAAGTAGCTGTGAAAAAATAAGTTCTTTTTTTTTTTTTTTTTCTTTTTGCCAGCATCTGTTGCATTGTTTCTAAATGTTCACAGACCAAAATGCAACTGCCCGGCAAATTTAATGATAACGAAATTAAAGCCCATTGGCAGAAAGCGCGGGGCCATATTAATGTTCACTCAGCCTCTGTCTTGTTCCTACTTTTAATGTATTTTTTCCCAAGGGCCTTTCTTCAACTCCAGGTTTCATTTTTGGCTTTTTATTCTTTTTTATGCCCTAAAATGGGTAGTGTTAGGCCCCAGCAGGTCTACGCAGGCAGTCACAGCACAGAGTTGCTGTTTTGAGATTAGTGTGGACCATTACAGCGTTTCCACAAAGACTAACGAAAACTGCAGTTCTCCACCTAAGTTTGCAGATGGAAAAAATTAATTCACCTGCATAGAACGAATCGATGCGTCACAGCTGCCATCGGCAAGATGGCCCGAGAGCTGTGCGGGTCTATCAGGCTCAGCTGCAGCTTTTCATCTTTTCAGCTGCCCTTCTCTGGTCCTCCTGCAGCTGGACAGATAGCCCACAAGGGCACGGGGTATACGCAGGCCCTCCCCAGCCAGCTGCGGCAGGCGCTCCTTTTTTGAGGATTACTTGTTCACATACCCAGTTTCCAGCTCATTCCCTTTGGAAAGCTTTTCTTGCGCTCCATGTTACTAGCGCACAATAGAAGTTAAGCCAGTTAAGCCTCTCTCAAGCCCAAGGAGTCCAATGTGCAAGTGTTTTTTGTTTGGGTCTGTCTGTTTTTTTTCCGGGTGTAGGGGGCAGGGGGTGGGCATTTGAGATAGCTGAGCTGTGTGAAAAAAGTCAGTGTCAGAAAGGCCTCTCTCTGATGCCAATGAATATGTCGTTTCCTAAAGCCTGGTCAGTCTTCTCTGCTGGTTGCAGAGAGTTGAGCTATTACGTATGGCCAAGACGAAAGTGTAATCAGTGAAATAGGTGGAGTTGCTCCTTCTGGTAATTTAATGCCTCACCGTGGTATAGGGCGGATGAATGCTGGCTTTGTACCAAAGCACTTGGTAACCCTGAGATTCAAACCTTAATGCTTTCCAGCAAATTTATATTTTCAGGTAGCGCCGCAGAGATGCGGTGACTATTGTTCACGTATTTTCACGTGTCACTGATTACATGGGTTTTCGAAACAGGCACAGCAGAAAACTATTCTCATTGACCGGAATGATTTCTAGTAGGATTCTGTTGTTTTTGCCTCTGGGCCTTGTGTTAAAATAGTAATTTCTGGGGGCTGGCAGGTGCTATCAATATCAGAGATGGGCAAATAAGGCATAAATCTGTGTCCTATAGTAAGTTGGATATGAGCGAGCCGGGTACCTTATTATGGGAAATTGTAAAGCTGTTTTTCTAGGAATGGTGCAGCTGTGTCTCAGTTGTGTGCGCAGTTGGTGTCTAGACTAAAGGAGACTTGTTAAGCGCTCTGCTGACACGTAGGGATGGATGGAAAATTACAAGAGGGAGCTTGAGCATGTATGTATAGAATGTAAGGACCTGCAGTTAAGGATTTGGATTGGCACCTGAGTCCGTGCCTTCAGATGATGCAAGCGCTATGCCTTATCACCCAGTGGAAACGGTCAAAGAGCTGCTTTGGGACAGAATGTTTATATTGCTCAGGAAGTGTGGCCTTCCAAGGTACTTCAGGTATCCCGAAGAACAGAAGCAAGCAGTAATGATTCCTTTCTCTCTCGATTCCAATACTTGTAGGTAGTGAGCTTGAGAAAGACTTTGGAGGCTTTCCTCAGCCTCTTGCTTTCCTCATACCTTTACAAAAGCGGACTGCCAGAAAACAAGAAGACTTCACACGTGCGTTTTGAGTTTGGTTATTTTATGGTGTTTTTTAATTTTTTTTAGATTTTTTTCAGTCCAAATGTAGTAAATTCCCAGTCATACAAGTGATAAATTTTCAAGGTCTTTGTGCCGATGGACCATGCTTCAGTTGAACATCAAGTGGAGCAGGAGGTATTCTTCATCTATGTGGATGAAAATATGGAATCTTGATGGGATGCTGCCGTATTATGGAGAGGAATCTCCGCATCCCCCAGGCTCAGCCAATACACGGACACAGATTTCTGGATGGTGACCATCACTTTCTGCCACCGCTCCTGCTGCCTAGTTGCTCGTCATCGTCGGTATCCAGCAGGAGATCACGAAGCTGTGGAGGCACAGTCGTATCCAGGTCATCATCTGAAACTTCTTCCACCAGATTGGAAGGGACCAGTCCTCTTGTGCCATCCGTCAGCTCTCCCAGAAACCAGCCATCTTCATCTACGTCTCCGAAGATGTAAAGGTATTGTCCAGCAGTCAGTGGAAGCTCGTTTTCTGGGTCCTCATTAGGGCCCTCAAAAGGATTGTAGCTGTGACGAGCTATGAATCTTCGAATTAGTGCTGGTGATCGTCTGCGAGAATGCAGGCTGCAGCTTGCCATCAGCCACCCTCCCGACTTCTCCAGCCATTCCTGTTCTGGATTTCCGTGCGGCTCCAGCTTTTTCCCACTCTCCTTTTCCAAATGCTGCCCCTGCAGCTGGTTGGCTTCCTCTGCCTTTTCTGGGGCCCCTCTGGATGTGGAAGAGGCCTCCTTGAGCTGCCGGACTGTTTCCCGCAGCTGCTTGGTAAGGAGGCTGAGCGTATGCGTCTTGTCCTTGAGCCGCTCCACCTCCTCCCTCATCTGCTGAGAGCTTCTGCTCCTCAGCAGGCAGTTCTCCTCTCCAAGGAGGCTGCATTGTCTCTGCAAGTCCTTCAGTGCCCTCAGCAGATGGGCACTCTGCTCCCGCAGCTCCCTGTGCTCAGGTGGGCAGGCCTGTTGTTGCTCTGCAGCCTGAACACCCGCTTCTGCTACAGCCCGACGGCAGGCTGGCCTTTGCCGTGTGCGCGGCCCAGCGGCTGCAGCCCTGGCCCCGTTGCAGGAGGCGGGCGGCTGCCCCTGTCCGTGCTCCAGGATGTAATGCAGGAAGCGTCTCCTCTGCTCCTGCAGTTCGCGCTGGAGGCGCAGGACGTGGGCGGCCTGCTCTGCACAGGGCTTCCTGCAGAGCTGCCGCTGGACTTCCTGCTGCAGTCTGTGGGCCTCTCTGCTGCTCTCGCCACTCAGCAGCTCCTTTGCTAGCTGCCGCAGCAGATCCCGTACCTGGCGGTTGGCGTTGTTGCACCGCTGCTGCAGCCGCTCCTGCGTCTGGCGGAGCTGGGCCTCCTTCATCTGCAGCAGTTGGCGGATGTCCGCCTCCCGCTGCCTCTGGCTCTGCTCCCGCAGGCGCTGCAGCTTTGACGCCCGCTGTCGCTCCCAGTTGGAGCGCAGTCGGTCGGCCAGGAGCTGCCGCTCCCGCTCTGCCGCCTCCTGCAGCTCACGTCTCTCGACGGCCCGGCGGCGCTGCATCTCCTGGGAGCGGAGCCGCTCGCCCTCCAGCTGGGCCCGCAGCGCCTCCAGCTCCCGCCTGTGCTCCTCCCGCTGTGCGGGGCAGGCAGGGGGCTGGGCCGGGCCCCGGCGCAGAGAGGGCTGGCAGCACTTTGCCTGTCTCTGCGGCATGGTCGCAGGGACCTGAAGAGACCCTCAGCCTCTAAAAGCTGTGGCCGAAGGCCGCTGAAAGCTACTCTCCTTCCTGGGGCCTGCAAGGACAGCTGCCCCTGGCCCCGTAGCGCCCACTGCCTCTCGTCCCTGTCGCAAGGGTGTGCAGACAGTGAATGCCGTGGGGGGGTGCGCCCACAGTCTTCTATGCTGTGTGCCTGCCTGGCACGTAATGGAGGGTGGGGCAGCGGCCTGCAGTGCTATTGGGCAGTGCAGCCTTCCGGCCTAACTCACAATGAAGGGAGGGTGGGGCTATAGGGCGGGGCGGCCTTCTGGCCCCAGCTCAAAATGGAGGCTGAGGCACGGTGGCTTCAAGCTGCGTTGGGTGGCAGAGACGTCGCGGTGTTGGACAGAACTGCCTTCCGCAGCACTGGGCTGTGTGCATGACCTTTTGTGGTGCTGGAATATGTGGACTTCTCTGGCACTGGAGAAGAAAAGCAGGATGCCATCCAACTCATTGTGATTTCCATTTCGATTCCCGTAAAGGAACTATCTCACCATACCTACCAGCCAGTTAAAGGAAGCTAGTTGCAGGCGTACTCTGCTTAAGGAGCTGCTGGGGCAGATGGCCAGGCTGTCACGAGAAAGCAGCAGCCTGAGGTGCTCCTGGGAATCTCTGAGGGAGACGGATAGGAGGTGGTGTTGTGGGAATCAAATGTTGTTTCTGCATTAGAATTGGATAATATTTATATTTCGTGAACTCCGTTGTCATAGTTCTTTTGGGGAGTCCTTCTACTTAACTTGGGGAAGATCTCAGGTAGTTTGCATCACTTATCGTCTAGCCAAATCTTCCCAGGAATGCCCGCTCTGTATATAGGTGTATATATGTATATTTTGTCACACACATTGCAAGAATATCCTGCACGAGATCAAACCGGAGAAGGCTGGACCCTGTGTGGGGCTGGTGCTGCAGTCCAAAAACTGGGGTGGAAAGACACTGCTTTGAAGGGGTTGGGTATGCTCAGCCCTTTCATCCCCCAACATGTATTGCCCCAGCCCCAGCTCTCTCAGCCTGTCCTCACAGGTGAGGTGTTTGATCCGGAAGTGGTGCGCGCACGGTCCTGCTCCTCTGCGCAGGCACCCCGCCGATCTGCGTTATGCTCGGTCCTCCGGGAAGTAGTGCGCATGCGCCGTCCAGCTTTCCAATAGCATCCATTTCTTCGAAGCCCTGAGATGCAGGTGAGCAGGCAATACTTGGACCGCCGGCTCCGCGACACTATTCTCTCTTTTCCAATCCAGAATGCTCCTTGTCTATTTCCTCGGGCGGTTTTATGCCCCGGTCTGCTTCCAGAACGTACTGTCTAGGCGGACCGTGCACCCGCCGCTTGCGCAATGAGGCGACGAAAAAAGCGAACGCGTAGGTGCGTGCCCGAAAACGAGCGTACGCCGTAATCCGCGCGCGAGAAGCGCATGCGCAGTGCCGTGCCAAGGCGGCCGCACGCGCAGTTCGGTGACATGCTTGCCGCATGCGCACTGCAAACGATGGCGCATGCGTTTTGCGGCCGTGAGGAGAGCATGCGCATCGCGGTGCCGAGACTCGCGCATGCGCAGAGCGGTGCGAACGGTCGCGCATGCCCAATGCGCTCTTGCAGCTGGCGCGTGCGCAGAGCACTTGGCACATGCGCATTGCGGGGCACAGACAGGCGCATGCGCCGTGGCGGGCAGAATCCGGCGCATGCCCCGTTCGGAGCAGAATCCAGTGCGCGCGTAGTGGTGTGTGGTTTTTTTGTTTTTTTTTTTTTAAACCACTGGCGCATGCGTTGTGCTTTCTCATGAACCGCGCGTCCGTACTCCGTGCTGTTGTCTCGAGAACCGCGCCTGCGTAGTGCGGTGCCTAGAGAGACTGCCGCGTGCGCAGTGCCTAGATTCGCACGTGCGCGTTGCTCTCGCGAGACTTGCTTTTCCAGGAACGCTGCGGTGCAGAGCTGGGGCTGGAACGGGACGTCTGCTCCTCCACCGCGGCGGCAAGCACGTTGGGTGCCACGAGGCGCTGAGAGGCAGCCCTGAGCCGACCCGGTCCGTTCCCGGGTGGGCTCGGGCATAAAAGGGCGGAAATAGACGAGGGGCATCCTGGATTAGAAGGGGAGAATATCGCTGAGCCGGCGGTCCGAGAATCGGCTGCTTGCCCGTCCCCGTAGTGGTTTGTCGAAACAATTGCTATCTTTCAGTTGACGGGCGCGTGTTCGCTATTACCTGGAGGACTGATCACCACAGAGAGTGGCGGATTAGCTGCGCAGAGCGGTTAAAACGCCACTTCCGCGTTTCTACGCGCATGCGTTATACCGCTTGCCGGCCTAAGCAGCGGGCAGCGGCAGTTCCGCGCATTGGCCACGAGGTGGCAGCAGAGACCGCGGAAAGAACTTTTCTGACGGATTGCCGGGGACCCGCGGCGCAGTCCCTGGCGATTCGTTCTCTCTGTGTCTCGTAATGACGGGGGCAGAACACGAAGTTAGAAGTGGAGGGTGTGTGGGGGGAAAGACGAAGAAAAAAGAGGGAAACTTCTCCAAACCCAGGAGAGCTGTGCTAAGTGCTTATAAATAGCTGTAAAAAAAGAGGTTTTTTTTTTTCCTTTTGCCAGCATCCGTTGCATCTTTTCTAAATGTTCGCATTACCAAAGTGTAACTGCCCAGCAAATTTAATGATAACGAAATTAAAGCCCGTTGGCAGAAAGCACAGGGCCGTATTAATGTTCACGCAGCTTCTGTCTTCTTTATACTTTAATGTATTTTTTTCCAAGGGCCTTTCTTCAACTCCAAGTTTCATTTTTGGCTTTTTATGACCCCACACATCAACCCCGTGTCCCCACATGTCCCCTCATGTCTCCTCACCTCCCCCCACACTACCTGTCCCCCTTCGCTCCGTGCCCATGTCACCGTGGGGTTGAGGGCAGGGTCAGGGATGCCTGTGGGGTGCGTGGAGTCCTGGGAGAAGTTGATGGCTGTGCGCAGTGGGGTGATGGTGTCCTCCGCACACGGCTGTGACAGTGGGGTGGGGGTAGCGCCCCACAGGTGGGGGTCATTGCCCCCAGAATGGGGCTTGTGCCCCACACACGTGGGCCGCTTGTATGGGGAGTGCATTCTGGAGATGATCTGTCTTTTCTCCAAATCTGCAGTGACTTCAGCAATCCCCTGTCGTGCCGCAACAGAAATGGGGTCCTGCAGTACGTCAGTGATCTCTGACTCGAGGAGTGCAGGGGCTGCACGAAGTACGCACTCTACAGCCTCCCGACTTCTTTGGGGTTTGGGATCGATGTTTGAGCCAAAGGGCTTCACGCTGCCATGCGGGCAGGTGCCAGGTTCACCCACTGAGGAACCAAATCCTAAAATAATTTCACAATGGTCTTTAATTGCTGTGCAAGTAGATGACACAGATTTCTCACTGGGGAGCCAAAGCTGACCCTGGCAGTTTGGCAGACAGCACTCGCTCCATTCACACCGGTAGTCTCAGCCCTTTTGTTGCACATGCAGCTTCTCAGCATCTTGCTGTATCAGTATAGAAATCTGTGCTCCCCTATTTATTAGAAATGCCACCAATTGCCATTGAGGACAGACTGGAATCAAAACATGTGGACCATCCTAGCTTGTCCATCGATAACCCCCTCCCTCCCCCCTTGCCCAATTGGCTGCCAGTCATTACTTCATTACTTTTTTTTTTTTTTTTTTCATGCTTTTATGGGAACTTTGAGATCACAGCCTGAAGCAGTGACGGAGCACCTGGTGAGGGGTGTAGCCCTGCAAGCACAGGTGGAAGCAATGCACCTAGAGAACCAGATGAGGCTGAGCCTGGCTCCAGCCCCTCCCTCTCCTCATTTAAGGGCTGGCAGCCCCAAAGGCAGGGTTTCTTCCTGGAGACTGCCTCCTGTGGATTGTTGGGTGAGCTCTGGTTCTTGGAAAGAGGTAAGTGATCCTTTCTTTTTTGCAGGGTTTTGGCTTCTGCCTTTCTGTGGGGATCCTAAGTTGGTTTAGAGTAGCTATGTCCGCTATGCCTCTCCTTATGATGCCTTCCAATTGTTCTCTGAGGGGAGTGAAGGGGTTATCTGCTTTTCTCTGAATTGGTAATGAAGAGACTGACGTTCATTCCTCTCTTTTACTCTTATCTCATGTCTGGAATGCTTCAATCAGCCCCAAGGTAATGCTGGTTGGCTGACTGAGCATTGCAACTCTGGAAACGCCTGGAGCTAATGTGCTTTTCTGTAAAGAGATTCTGCATTCTCCAGGTTTCCTTTGCAACTCTTTTCAAGCCCAGTACCTTCTTGTGAAGTCTCCGTTCCTCTTTCATGACTCTCATTGCACAATCATCGACCTGGGACTCCAAACTACCACACTGTCCCAACCTATTTTATGACACGTTCCCTCTGTGTCCTACTTGTGTCTTTGTGTTCTCCCTGTGTCCTCTGCCCCTGTCCCCTCTGTGTCTCCTCTGCCACGGATTAATTCCGCCCATGCTGAGTATTGTTTAAGGGCGCGTATTTAAATTATGCTCCGTGTCTCTTTGGATCCCGTTCTGTTTTGCAGCTCGATGGGGTTTAAGGGTTTCTGGGGCTCCTCTAGTTAGTGGTTTAAGCACTGTGAAATCTGTGGAGCAGATAATGGAACGCCATGAATCCCTTGTTCATGCATCGCTTGTATGCAGGTGGGTTTGGTGATGGCTGTGGGACGCTCACTTAGAGATGGAATGGGGGTCACAAGGGGCTCGCCTTGCTCCCTGGGGTTTATTCTTCCAGCCCAATAAGCTACGTGGCTGGTGATAGAGTGAGGTGCGTGTATCAGGCTGGGACCTGAGCTTAAGAAAAGCCCCAGCCCCAGTGGCCGTTTTCTTCATCCTCGCTTAGTGTAATGCAGTCTCCACTACTTGAGCATACTGAACACGAGTATTCTGTTCCTGTTTTGTCTGGTTCTCTCCTAGACCTCCCTTACAGATTTGTCAGTAGTAACAGATGTCAGGGCACAGTTCTCAGAGCACGTTGTGGCCGACCACCCCAGGGTCCTAGGGTTCTTTCTGTTTTTATGGCAGATCCGGCTTCGTCTTTCTAGGAAACAAAGGATTGTCTTCTACTGGACCACTTTGTCTGGATCACCCCAGATATCTCCATCCCAATTGTCAGGGGATGCTGTTAGTTTCCTAGTCTGTATGATACCCAACCTCCCCACCCCTCTTCCTTCCATCCCCTGGCCCCCATTCAATAGCTAGCTCTGCCGCTGTGGGACCCACCAGTGTGATGAAGCAGTACCTCTGGTGTGCTGAATACTGGGACTGGCACAGAGAGGCTCTATGGCTGATGTGAATCTTCCCGACTGGACTACTTGGTGAGTTTCCCCGGAGCTGTTGAGCACACAGGCTTCCCCACCTACCCTGGTTGCTCACCATGCCATCGATGTCCTTTGTGGACATGGCTTCAGGTATCATACCAGAGACTCCTTAGAGTCGGAAGCGACCATTTATGATGATCTAGTCCGACTCACCCACAATGAACAGGGACATTCACAGCTAGATCAGGTTGCCCTGCGTGTCACCTTGGAAGGGACAGGGCATCCACCGCATCTCTGGGCAACCTGGTCCACTGCGCAGAGTCACAGAAGGTCCCGGGTTGGAAGGGACCTCGAGGATCGTGGATCTCCAACCCCCCCCCCCCGCCACATGCAGGACCACCAACCTCCCCATTTCATACTAGACCGGGCTGCCCAGGGCCCCATCCAACCTGGCCTTGAACACCTCCAGGGATGGACGGGGCATCCACAGCCTCTCTGGGCAGCTGTTCCAGCACCTCACCGCTCTCTCTGTGGAGAACTTCCCCCTGCCATCCAACCTAAATCTTCCCTTCCCCAGCTTAAAACGTTTCCCCTTGTCCCTTGCTATGAAGGATATTTTCCTTATATCTAACCTAAATTTTCCCTCCTTCTTTCCTTTAGCTCCCCTTTGGGTATCGAAAGGCTGTTACCAGGTCACCTCGGAGCCTTCACTTCTCCGGGCTGAACAGCCCCAGCTCTCTCAACCTGTCCTCACAGGTGAGGTGTTTGATCCTTTGGTTTTTTTTTTTCTTGTGGCCGTCCTCTGTATGTGCTCCAACGGGTCCATGTCCCTTCTGCACTGAGGGCTCTTCATATGGACGCAGTACTCCAGGTGAGGCCTCTTCAGCACAGAGCAGAGGGGCAGGATCACCTCTTTTCACCTGCTGACCGCACGTCTTTTGGTGCAGCCCAGGATGTGGCTGGTTTTCCGGGCTGGGAGGGCACTTTGCTGGCTCGTGTACAGCTTGCCATCCACCAGCTCTTTTGGGACGGGCCTAGGCTCAGCCCTTTCATCCCCCAGCATGTATTGGTAGTGGGGGGTTCTCTTGTCCCAGGTGCAAGACACTGCGCCTGGATTTGTTGAAGCTGATGAGGTTTGTCTGTGCCCGCTGCTCAAGCCTCTCTGGGTCCCTCTGGTTGGCGTCCCATGTCACTGCTGGCGTGTCGCTGCTCCCCACAGCTTGGTGTTGTCAGCAAGGTTTCTGAGTTGTGGCTGATAAGACGACTGCCTGGAGTGAGTCAAGCATCCTTCAGCTTGAACCAGGTCCAAGTGTGCACAGCAAGAAAGACATGGCCTTCATCAAAAGACCACCAGATGACCCTGAGAGATACCTCGCATGTGTAAAAGAACTGAGACCTGAGGCTAGAAAAAATGTCAATCCTACTGGGGACTCGCTGTAATAACCCAGCCTTTTCTTGGACTTCCCCCAGACGGCGAGCTCGGGCTTTACAGGCTAGAGGTGGAGCTAACACAGAGACCTCTGGATTTTCAAAAAGGAACAAGAAGGCTGAGAATCGGGTGCTTTGTTTGACGTTTTCACTGGCTGTCCTACTTAAGGATTCTGCCTGTCCATAGGCACGTTTGGTTGGTTTGGCTGGAACTTAGGAGCCTGGTGCTTATGCCTTCGGTTCTTTGTGATACAGAGCTGCGCCCTTTGCTGCCCAGACCAAATGCACGTGTTGTTGGAAGAGATTACTCTATGCATTTTACTTTTTTTTCTTTAATGCTTTTAAAGAGTGAGAGTGGTATACGCCTTCAAGCAGGTAACATATGAAACTTGTTTGTTTGTTTGTTTTCCTTTTTTCCTTCGAGCACTGGTTCGGGGAAATATGGATGCTTTCTTCTCTGCCGCTATGTTTCCCGCAGTGGAATTTGGGGAATGGCTTCTGTTGTTGGTTTTTCAATACTGAAGAAACATAGCATTCTTTTTATTCTGCCTATGTAGAACTCCCTTTGTTTCCTCTGTAGTTTTGAGTTGTGCTCTGGAACAGAATGTTCAGCTGAATCTAGAACAGCTGCCAAAGAGGAGTCTGTGGGCAAGTGGCTCTGGATTTCCCAGGCAGAGGTCGTAAAGCTCCTTGCCTGCTCACAAAGCGTTCTCATTGTTTTTATACAGTGTTCTATTTTACTGCTGTATTGAGACTTTTATGAAAAATCCTTTGTTTCCCAAAGGTGATGCTGAGAAACACGCCTCATGATGACTTATGCATACCTCGCATTTCATATCAATTCTCCCTTTGGGTCAAAAGTAGACCAAATCCTTGAAACCGTGCCTGGGAATCCCACTGATATTGAAACAGTTCAGCAGTGGTGCCCATGGTCAGAACGCCCTGCGGCGGCAGATCCTGGCATTGACTGTGAATGGAAGAACTGACAACAAATCGCTCGATATCAAAATTGACCCGGTGGATATTTACAAGCGCCGGGAGACCCAGACGGGATCTCAGAGTTGCATGGCCAGGTACAGAAGTTGTTTTACTGGTGGTTTTTTTGTTTGTTTTCTTTTGCAACGTTAAGGATTGTTAATCATTCCTCGCCATCCTTGGCTTCACTGCGCCCTCCTGTCCAATTGACACCAGCTTTTTCATCACCTCAGTTGCCTTCAAAAAAAAAAAAAAAAGCATGACAAAATCAATTTGATGATGACGTTATTTATTTATTTACCGATATTCTTAAGCACTTAGCAGAGTTTTGCTGGGCATAGAGAAGTTTTCCTTGTTTTTCTTCGTCTTGTTCCAACTGACGTAATTCTCTCCTCCCTCAACCCCGACCTAACTGCGTTTTTCCTCTGCCCTCACGAGAGAGAAGGAGCGGAGCGCCAGAAGCTGCGGCGCGGCTCCGCGTCAGTCCAGTCGGAGCTGTTGTTTCCGCGGTCTCTGGTGCCCCCTCGTGGCCAATCGGTGGAATTGCGGCCGCGTATGTTCGGTGCCGCAGGCAGCAGTACGCATGCGCGCAGGCACGCGGAAGTGGCGTACGTACGTTCTCATCGCTCTGCGCAGCGAATCTGCCGAGCTTTGTTAGGGTTAGTCCTCCAGGCAACAGCACGCATGCGCCAGAGAACTCATAAATAGCTTTCAAATCTACCAAGCCCTGAGATGCAGTCGAGCAGTCAATTCCTGCTGGCTCAGCAACGGTTTTCTCTCTTGCTGTCGGAAGTGCTCCTTGTCTATTTCCTCCGACGGTCTGACGCTCGAGCCTGCCTCGGGAACAGGCACATGCGTAGTGCGGTGCGGAGGGTGGCGCTTGCGCAGTGCAGCGTCTAGGCTTGGGCACGCGTAGTGCTCTGCCGAGAGGGGCGCATGCGTAGCGCCGAGCCGCTACCGGCACATGCGCACTGCAGTGCCCGGGCTCGCGCGTGCGCGTTGCTCTCCCGAGGCTCGCTGCTCGCGGGTTGCTGCCGCGTCGGTGCTGCTGCACGCCAGTACCGCGACCGCGACTCTCCGAGCTGCTCGCGTTCCACTGCCGCTGGGAGGGCTTTTAAACGGCTGGGGGACGGTGCAGGGCTGGGGGTGGAAAGGGACTTTGCTGGTTCACCGGGGCGGAGAGGAAGTTGGATGCCACGAGGCGCTGAGGGGCAGCTGTGAGCCCAACCGGTCCGCTTCCGCGTGGGCTTGGGCATAAAAGGGCGGAAATAGACGAGGGGCATCCTGGATTAGAAGGGGGAGAATATCGCTGGGCCGGCGGCCCGGGAATCGACTGCTTGCCCGTCCCCGTCGTGGTCTGTCGAAACAATTGCTGTCTTTAAGTGGACGGGCGCACGGTCGCTATTAGCTGGAGGACTGATCACCATAGAGAGCGGCGCATTAGCTGCGCAGAGCGGTTAAAACGCCACTTCCGCATTTGTACGCGCATGCGTTGTGCTGCTTGCGGGACGCGGCGACAGACAGCGGCAGTTCCGCGCATGGGCCACGAGGTGGCAGCAAAGACCGCGGAAAGAACTTTTCTGACGGGATCGGCCCGCGTTTTTCTCCCCTGGCGACCCGTTCTCTCTGTCTTGTGATGGCGGGAGAAGAGCGCGAAGTTGGAAGCGGGGGCGTTGTGGGGGGAAAGACGAAGAAAAAAAGAGAGAGACTACCCCAAACCCAGGCAAGCTCTGCTAAGTGCTTATAAGTAGCTGTGAAAAAATAAGTTCTTTTTTTTTTTTTTTTTTTCTTTTTGCCAGCATCTGTTGCATTGTTTCTAAATGTTCACAGACCAAAATGCAACTGCCCGGCAAATTTAATGATAACGAAATTAAAGCCCATTGGCAGAAAGCGCGGGGCCATATTAATGTTCACTCAGCCTCTGTCTTGTTCCTACTTTTAATGTATTTTTCCCTTTCTTCAACTCCAGGTTTCATTTTTGGCTTTTTATTCTTTTTTATGCCCTAAAATTTAGGCCCCAGCAGGTCTACGCAGGCAGTCACAGCACAGAGTTGCTGTTTTGAGATTAGTGTGGACCATTACAGCGTTTCCACAAAGACTAACGAAAACTGCAGTTCTCCACCTAAGTTTGCAGATGGAAAAAATTAATTCACCTGCATAGAACGAATCGATGCGTCACAGCTGCCATCGGCAAGATGGCCCGAGAGCTGTGCGGGTCTATCAGGCTCAGCTGCAGCTTTTCATCTTTTCAGCTGCCCTTCTCTGGTCCTCCTGCAGCTGGACAGATAGCCCACAAGGGCACGGGGTATACGCAGGCCCTCCCCAGCCAGCTGCGGCAGGCGCTCCTTTTTTGAGGATTACTTGTTCACATACCCAGTTTCCAGCTCATTCCCTTTGGAAAGCTTTTCTTGCGCTCCATGTTACTAGCGCACAATAGAAGTTAAGCCAGTTAAGCCTCTCTCAAGCCCAAGGAGTCCAATGTGCAAGTGTTTTTTGTTTGGGTCTGTCTGTTTTTTTTCCGGGTGTAGGGGGCAGGGGGTGGGCATTTGAGATAGCTGAGCTGTGTGAAAAAAGTCAGTGTCAGAAAGGCCTCTCTCTGATGCCAATGAATATGTCGTTTCCTAAAGCCTGGTCAGTCTTCTCTGCTGGTTGCAGAGAGTTGAGCTATTACGTATGGCCAAGACGAAAGTGTAATCAGTGAAATAGGTGGAGTTGCTCCTTCTGGTAATTTAATGCCTCACCGTGGTATAGGGCGGATGAATGCTGGCTTTGTACCAAAGCACTTGGTAACCCTGAGATTCAAACCTTAATGCTTTCCAGCAAATTTATATTTTCAGGTAGCGCCGCAGAGATGCGGTGACTATTGTTCACGTATTTTCACGTGTCACTGATTACATGGGTTTTCGAAACAGGCACAGCAGAAAACTATTCTCATTGACCGGAATGATTTCTAGTAGGATTCTGTTGTTTTTGCCTCTGGGCCTTGTGTTAAAATAGTAATTTCTGGGGGCTGGCAGGTGCTATCAATATCAGAGATGGGCAAATAAGGCATAAATCTGTGTCCTATAGTAAGTTGGATATGAGCGAGCCGGGTACTTTATTATGGGAAATTGTAAAGCTGTTTTTCTAGGAATGGTGCAGCTGTGTCTCAGTTGTGTGCGCAGTTGGTGTCTAGACTAAAGGAGACTTGTTAAGCGCTCTGCTGACACGTAGGGATGGATGGAAAATTACAAGAGGGAGCTTGAGCATGTATGTATAGAATGTAAGGACCTGCAGTTAAGGATTTGGATTGGCACCTGAGTCCGTGCCTTCAGATGATGCAAGCGCTATGCCTTATCACCCAGTGGAAACGGTCAAAGAGCTGCTTTGGGACAGAATGTTTATATTGCTCAGGAAGTGTGGCCTTCCAAGGTACTTCAGGTATCCCGAAGAACAGAAGCAAGCAGTAATGATTCCTTTCTCTCTCGATTCCAATACTTGTAGGTAGTGCGCTTGAGAAAGACTTTGGAGGCTTTCCTCAGCCTCTTGCTTTCCTCATACCTTTACAAAAGCGGACTGCCAGAAAACAAGAAGACTTCACACGTGCGTTTTGAGTTTGGTTATTTTATGGTGTTTTTTAATTTTTTTTAGATTTTTTTCAGTCCAAATGTAGTAAATTCCCAGTCATACAAGTGATAAATTTTCAAGGTCTTTGTGCCGATGGACCATGCTTCAGTTGAACATCAAGTGGAGCAGGAGGTATTCTTCATCTATGTGGATGAAAATATGGAATCTTGATGGGATGCTGCCGTATTATGGAGAGGAATCTCCGCATCCCCCAGGCTCAGCCAATACACGGACACAGATTTCTGGATGGTGACCATCACTTTCTGCCACCGCTCCTGCTGCCTAGTTGCTCGTCATCGTCGGTATCCAGCAGGAGATCACGAAGCTGTGGAGGCACAGTCGTATCCAGGTCATCATCTGAAACTTCTTCCACCAGATTGGAAGGGACCAGTCCTCTTGTGCCATCCGTCAGCTCTCCCAGAAACCAGCCATCTTCATCTACGTCTCCGAAGATGTAAAGGTATTGTCCAGCAGTCAGTGGAAGCTCGTTTTCTGGGTCCTCATTAGGGCCCTCAAAAGGATTGTAGCTGTGACGAGCTATGAATCTTCGAATTAGTGCTGGTGATCGTCTGCGAGAATGCAGGCTGCAGCTTGCCATCAGCCACCCTCCCGACTTCTCCAGCCATTCCTGTTCTGGATTTCCGTGCGGCTCCAGCTTTTTCCCACTCTCCTTTTCCAAATGCTGCCCCTGCAGCTGGTTGGCTTCCTCTGCCTTTTCTGCGGCCCCTCTGGATGTGGAAGAGGCCTCCTTGAGCTGCCGGACTGTTTCCCGCAGCTGCTTGGTAAGGAGGCTGAGCGTATGCGTCTTGTCCTTGAGCCGCTCCACCTCCTCCCTCATCTGCTGAGAGCTTCTGCTCCTCAGCAGGCAGTTCTCCTCTCCAAGGAGGCTGCATTGTCTCTGCAAGTCCTTCAGTGCCCTCAGCAGATGGGCACTCTGCTCCCGCAGCTCCCTGTGCTCAGGTGGGCAGGCCTGTTGTTGCTCTGCAGCCTGAACACCCGCTTCTGCTACAGCCCGACGGCAGGCTGGCCTTTGCCGTGTGCGCGGCCCAGCGGCTGCAGCCCTGGCCCCGTTGCAGGAGGCGGGCGGCTGCCCCTGTCCGTGCTCCAGGATGTAATGCAGGAAGCGTCTCCTCTGCTCCTGCAGTTCGCGCTGGAGGCGCAGGACGTGGGCGGCCTGCTCTGCACAGGGCTTCCTGCAGAGCTGCCGCTGGACTTCCTGCTGCAGTCTGTGGGCCTCTCTGCTGCTCTCGCCACTCAGCAGCTCCTTTGCTAGCTGCCGCAGCAGATCCCGTACCTGGCGGTTGGCGTTGTTGCACCGCTGCTGCAGCTGCTCCTGCGTCTGGCGGAGCTGGGCCTCCTTCATCTGCAGCAGTTGGCGGATGTCCGCCTCCCGCTGCCTCTGGCTCTGCTCCCGCAGGCGCTGCAGCTTTGACGCCCGCTGTCGCTCCCAGTTGGAGCGCAGTCGGTCGGCCAGGAGCTGCCGCTCCCGCTCTGCCGCCTCCTGCAGCTCACGTCTCTCGACGGCCCGGCGGCGCTGCATCTCCTGGGAGCGGAGCCGCTCGCCCTCCAGCTGGGCCCGCAGCGCCTCCAGCTCCCGCCTGTGCTCCTCCCGCTGTGCGGGGCAGGCAGGGGGCTGGGCCGGGCCCCGGCGCAGAGAGGGCTGGCAGCACTTTGCCTGTCTCTGCGGCATGGTCGCAGGGACCTGAAGAGACCCTCAGCCTCCAAAAGCTGTGGCCGAAGGCCGCTGAAAGCTACTCTCCTTCCTGGGGCCTGCAAGGACAGCTGCCCCTGGCCCCGTAGCGCCCACTGCCTCTCGTCCCTGTCGCAAGGGTGTGCAGACAGTGAATGCCGTGGGGGGGTGCGCCCACAGTCTTCTATGCTGTGTGCCTGCCTGGCACGTAATGGAGGGTGGGGCAGCGGCCTGCAGTGCTATTGGGCAGTGCAGCCTTCCGGCCTAACTCACAATGAAGGGAGGGTGGGGCTATAGGGCGGGGCGGCCTTCTGGCCCCAGCTCAAAATGGAGGCTGAGGCACGGTGGCTTCAAGCTGCGTTGGGTGGCAGAGACGTCGCGGTGTTGGACAGAACTGCCTTCCGCAGCACTGGGCTGTGTGCATGACCTTTTGTGGTGCTGGAATATGTGGACTTCTCTGGCACTGGAGAAGAAAAGCAGGATGCCATCCAACTCATTGTGATTTCCATTTCGATTCCCGTAAAGGAACTATCTCACCATACCTACCAGCCAGTTAAAGGAAGCTAGTTGCAGGCGTACTCTGCTTAAGGAGCTGCTGGGGCAGATGGCCAGGCTGTCACGAGAAAGCAGCAGCCTGAGGTGCTCCTGGGAATCTCTGAGGGAGACGGATAGGAGGTGGTGTTGTGGGAATCAAATGTTGTTTCTGCATTAGAATTGGATAATATTTATATTTCGTGAACTCCGTTGTCATAGTTCTTTTGGGGAGTCCTTCTACTTAACTTGGGGAAGATCTCAGGTAGTTTGCATCACTTATCGTCTAGCCAAATCTTCCCAGGAATGCCCGCTCTGTATATAGGTGTATATATGTATATTTTGTCACACACATTGCAAGAATATCCTGCACGAGATCAAACCGGAGAAGGCTGGACCCTGTGTGGGGCTGGTGCTGCAGTCCAAAAACTGGGGTGGAAAGACACTGCTTTGAAGGGGTTGGGTATGCTCAGCCCTTTCATCCCCCAACATGTATTGCCCCAGCCCCAGCTCTCTCAGCCTGTCCTCACAGGTGAGGTGTTTGATCCGGAAGTGGTGCGCGCACGGTCCTGCTCCTCTGCGCAGGCACCCCGCCGATCTGCGTTATGCTCGGTCCTCCGGGAAGTAGTGCGCATGCGCCGTCCAGCTTTCCAATAGCATCCATTTCTTCGAAGCCCTGAGATGCAGGTGAGCAGGCAATACTTGGACCGCCGGCTCCGCGACACTATTCTCTCTTTTCCAATCCAGAATGCTCCTTGTCTATTTCCTCGGGCGGTTTTATGCCCCGGTCTGCTTCCAGAACGTACTGTCTAGGCGGACCGTGCACCCGCCGCTTGCGCAATGAGGCGACGAAAAAAGCGAACGCGTAGGTGCGTGCCCGAAAACGAGCGTACGCCGTAATCCGCGCGCGAGAAGCGCATGCGCAGTGCCGTGCCAAGGCGGCCGCACGCGCAGTTCGGTGACATGCTTGCCGCATGCGCACTGCAAACGATGGCGCATGCGTTTTGCGGCCGTGAGGAGAGCATGCGCATCGCGGTGCCGAGACTCGCGCATGCGCAGAGCGGTGCGAACGGTCGCGCATGCCCAATGCGCTCTTGCAGCTGGCGCGTGCGCAGAGCACTTGGCACATGCGCATTGCGGGGCACAGACAGGCGCATGCGCCGTGGCGGGCAGAATCCGGCGCATGCCCCGTTCGGAGCAGAATCCAGTGCGCGCGTAGTGGTGTGTGGTTTTTTTGTTTTTTTTTTTTTAAACCACTGGCGCATGCGTTGTGCTTTCTCATGAACCGCGCGTCCGTACTCCGTGCTGTTGTCTCGAGAACCGCGCCTGCGTAGTGCGGTGCCTAGAGAGACTGCCGCGTGCGCAGTGCCTAGATTCGCACGTGCGCGTTGCTCTCGCGAGACTTGCTTTTCCAGGAACGCTGCGGTGCAGAGCTGGGGCTGGAACGGGACGTCTGCTCCTCCACCGCGGCGGCAAGCACGTTGGGTGCCACGAGGCGCTGAGAGGCAGCCCTGAGCCGACCCGGTCCGTTCCCGGGTGGGCTCGGGCATAAAAGGGCGGAAATAGACGAGGGGCATCCTGGATTAGAAGGGGAGAATATCGCTGAGCCGGCGGTCCGAGAATCGGCTGCTTGCCCGTCCCCGTAGTGGTTTGTCGAAACAATTGCTATCTTTCAGTTGACGGGCGCGTGTTCGCTATTACCTGGAGGACTGATCACCACAGAGAGTGGCGGATTAGCTGCGCAGAGCGGTTAAAACGCCACTTCCGCGTTTCTACGCGCATGCGTTATACCGCTTGCCGGCCTAAGCAGCGGGCAGCGGCAGTTCCGCGCATTGGCCACGAGGTGGCAGCAGAGACCGCGGAAAGAACTTTTCTGACGGATTGCCGGGGACCCGCGGCGCAGTCCCTGGCGATTCGTTCTCTCTGTGTCTCGTAATGACGGGGGCAGAACACGAAGTTAGAAGTGGAGGGTGTGTGGGGGGAAAGACGAAGAAAAAAGAGGGAAACTTCTCCAAACCCAGGAGAGCTGTGCTAAGTGCTTATAAATAGCTGTAAAAAAAGAGGTTTTTTTTTTTCCTTTTGCCAGCATCCGTTGCATCTTTTCTAAATGTTCGCATTACCAAAGTGTAACTGCCCAGCAAATTTAATGATAACGAAATTAAAGCCCGTTGGCAGAAAGCACAGGGCCGTATTAATGTTCACGCAGCTTCTGTCTTCTTTATACTTTAATGTATTTTTTTCCAAGGGCCTTTCTTCAACTCCAAGTTTCATTTTTGGCTTTTTATGACCCCACACATCAACCCCGTGTCCCCACATGTCCCCTCATGTCTCCTCACCTCCCCCCACACTACCTGTCCCCCTTCGCTCCGTGCCCATGTCACCGTGGGGTTGAGGGCAGGGTCAGGGATGCCTGTGGGGTGCGTGGAGTCCTGGGAGAAGTTGATGGCTGTGCGCAGTGGGGTGATGGTGTCCTCCGCACACGGCTGTGACAGTGGGGTGGGGGTAGCGCCCCACAGGTGGGGGTCATTGCCCCCAGAATGGGGCTTGTGCCCCACACACGTGGGCCGCTTGTATGGGGAGTGCATTCTGGAGATGATCTGTCTTTTCTCCAAATCTGCAGTGACTTCAGCAATCCCCTGTCGTGCCGCAACAGAAATGGGGTCCTGCAGTACGTCAGTGATCTCTGACTCGAGGAGTGCAGGGGCTGCACGAAGTACGCACTCTACAGCCTCCCGACTTCTTTGGGGTTTGGGATCGATGTTTGAGCCAAAGGGCTTCACGCTGCCATGCGGGCAGGTGCCAGGTTCACCCACTGAGGAACCAAATCCTAAAATAATTTCACAATGGTCTTTAATTGCTGTGCAAGTAGATGACACAGATTTCTCACTGGGGAGCCAAAGCTGACCCTGGCAGTTTGGCAGACAGCACTCGCTCCATTCACACCGGTAGTCTCAGCCCTTTTGTTGCACATGCAGCTTCTCAGCATCTTGCTGTATCAGTATAGAAATCTGTGCTCCCCTATTTATTAGAAATGCCACCAATTGCCATTGAGGACAGACTGGAATCAAAACATGTGGACCATCCTAGCTTGTCCATCGATAACCCCCTCCCTCCCCCCTTGCCCAATTGGCTGCCAGTCATTACTTCATTACTTTTTTTTTTTTTTTTTTCATGCTTTTATGGGAACTTTGAGATCACAGCCTGAAGCAGTGACGGAGCACCTGGTGAGGGGTGTAGCCCTGCAAGCACAGGTGGAAGCAATGCACCTAGAGAACCAGATGAGGCTGAGCCTGGCTCCAGCCCCTCCCTCTCCTCATTTAAGGGCTGGCAGCCCCAAAGGCAGGGTTTCTTCCTGGAGACTGCCTCCTGTGGATTGTTGGGTGAGCTCTGGTTCTTGGAAAGAGGTAAGTGATCCTTTCTTTTTTGCAGGGTTTTGGCTTCTGCCTTTCTGTGGGGATCCTAAGTTGGTTTAGAGTAGCTATGTCCGCTATGCCTCTCCTTATGATGCCTTCCAATTGTTCTCTGAGGGGAGTGAAGGGGTTATCTGCTTTTCTCTGAATTGGTAATGAAGAGACTGACGTTCATTCCTCTCTTTTACTCTTATCTCATGCCTGGAATGCTTCAATCAGCCCCAAGGTAATGCTGGTTGGCTGACTGAGCATTGCAACTCTGGAAACGCCTGGAGCTAATGTGCTTTTCTGTAAAGAGATTCTGCATTCTCCAGGTTTCCTTTGCAACTCTTTTCAAGCCCAGTACCTTCTTGTGAAGTCTCCGTTCCTCTTTCATGACTCTCATTGCACAATCATCGACCTGGGACTCCAAACTACCACACTGTCCCAACCTATTTTATGACACGTTCCCTCTGTGTCCTACTTGTGTCTTTGTGTTCTCCCTGTGTCCTCTGCCCCTGTCCCCTCTGTGTCTCCTCTGCCACGGATTAATTCCGCCCATGCTGAGTATTGTTTAAGGGCGCGTATTTAAATTATGCTCCGTGTCTCTTTGGATCCCGTTCTGTTTTGCAGCTCGATGGGGTTTAAGGGTTTCTGGGGCTCCTCTAGTTAGTGGTTTAAGCACTGTGAAATCTGTGGAGCAGATAATGGAACGCCATGAATCCCTTGTTCATGCATCGCTTGTATGCAGGTGGGTTTGGTGATGGCTGTGGGACGCTCACTTAGAGATGGAATGGGGGTCACAAGGGGCTCGCCTTGCTCCCTGGGGTTTATTCTTCCAGCCCAATAAGCTACGTGGCTGGTGATAGAGTGAGGTGCGTGTATCAGGCTGGGACCTGAGCTTAAGAAAAGCCCCAGCCCCAGTGGCCGTTTTCTTCATCCTCGCTTAGTGTAATGCAGTCTCCACTACTTGAGCATACTGAACACGAGTATTCTGTTCCTGTTTTGTCTGGTTCTCTCCTAGACCTCCCTTACAGATTTGTCAGTAGTAACAGATGTCAGGGCACAGTTCTCAGAGCACGTTGTGGCCGACCACCCCAGGGTCCTAGGGTTCTTTCTGTTTTTATGGCAGATCCGGCTTCGTCTTTCTAGGAAACAAAGGATTGTCTTCTACTGGACCACTTTGTCTGGATCACCCCAGATATCTCCATCCCAATTGTCAGGGGATGCTGTTAGTTTCCTAGTCTGTATGATACCCAACCTCCCCACCCCTCTTCCTTCCATCCCCTGGCCCCCATTCAATAGCTAGCTCTGCCGCTGTGGGACCCACCAGTGTGATGAAGCAGTACCTCTGGTGTGCTGAATACTGGGACTGGCACAGAGAGGCTCTATGGCTGATGTGAATCTTCCCGACTGGACTACTTGGTGAGTTTCCCCGGAGCTGTTGAGCACACAGGCTTCCCCACCTACCCTGGTTGCTCACCATGCCATCGATGTCCTTTGTGGACATGGCTTCAGGTATCATACCAGAGACTCCTTAGAGTCGGAAGCGACCATTTATGATGATCTAGTCCGACTCACCCACAATGAACAGGGACATTCACAGCTAGATCAGGTTGCCCTGCGTGTCACCTTGGAAGGGACAGGGCATCCACCGCATCTCTGGGCAACCTGGTCCACTGCGCAGAGTCACAGAAGGTCCCGGGTTGGAAGGGACCTCGAGGATCGTGGATCTCCAACCCCCCCCCCCCGCCACATGCAGGACCACCAACCTCCCCATTTCATACTAGACCGGGCTGCCCAGGGCCCCATCCAACCTGGCCTTGAACACCTCCAGGGATGGACGGGGCATCCACAGCCTCTCTGGGCAGCTGTTCCAGCCCCTCACCGCTCTCTCTGTGGAGAACTTCCCCCTGCCATCCAAGCTAAATCTTCCCTCCCCCAGCTTAAAACGTTTCCCCTTGTCCCTTGCTATGAAGGATATTTTCCTTATATCTAACCTAAATTTTCCCTCCTTCTTTCCTTTAGCTCCCCTTTGGGTATCGAAAGGCTGTTACCAGGTCACCTCGGAGCCTTCACTTCTCCGGGCTGAACAGCCCCAGCTCTCTCAGCCTGTCCTCACAGGTGAGGTGTTTGATCCTTTGGTTTTTTTTTTTCTTGTGGCCGTCCTCTGCATGTGCTCCAACGGGTCCATGTCTCTTCTGCACTGAGGGCTCTTCATATGGACGCAGTACTCCAGGTGAGGCCTCTTCAGCACAGAGCAGAGGGGCAGGATCACCTCTTTTCACCTGCTGACCGCACGTCTTTTGGTGCAGCCCAGGATGTGGCTGGTTTTCCGGGCTGGGAGGGCACTTTGCTGGCTCGTGTACAGCTTGCCATCCACCAGCTCTTTTGGGACGGGCCTAGGCTCAGCCCTTTCATCCCCCAGCATGTATTGGTAGTGGGGGGTTCTCTTGTCCCAGGTGCAAGACACTGCGCCTGGATTTGTTGAAGCTGAAACCCAGGAGAGCTGTGCTAAGTGCTTATAAATAGCTGTAAAAAAAGAGGTTTTTTTTTTTCCTTTTGCCAGCATCCGTTGCATCTTTTCTAAATGTTCGCATTACCAAAGTGTAACTGCCCAGCAAATTTAATGATAACGAAATTAAAGCCCGTTGGCAGAAAGCACAGGGCCGTATTAAAAAATTAAATAATAAAATTATTTTAATAATTAATAAAATCTGCTGTTATCAGAGATACCGTCCTGACAAAAAGTATTTGGATGTTTCCAACAATTTGGGGCTCGTCTGGGATTATTATCACCTCTTTGGATGTCTCCCTACTGCCCTGGACAGGATAGGTGCACCCTGCTGATTTCAGCGGTCCTGTCCGTGTAGTGAGGTGACTCCTTGGGACGGCCGATAAGAAACCGAGGCTGTTCCATGAAGGTGGGCTCTGTGAAAGCCACGGGGCAGGTAGGCATGGGTATTGATCCCTGGAGACCCGGTAACTTCGTGCGCGGACCAAGGTAAGGGAGTTTGATTCTTACCTTGGGGGTCGGTGGAGACTCGAGTGAGTGTGTATGACTGAGACGCGCTTTCAGTGTGAAGCGAGTGCTGAGTCCCGATTTGCGGTTCTGTTGTCCCGCGAGGGGCACGGCCAGGGACGGACAAAGCTGTGTTGGTAAAAGGAAGAGTCTCGGCAGGGAGCTGTTGGTGTGCGGTACCCTGGACACTTGACGAAGTGCCAGCAGTACACCCCTATTAATCCGAGAATCGGAGCGAGGTGCTCCAGAGGGATTGGCCCTAGATCTGAGAATCGGAGTGTGGTAACCTGTGAGCTGGGGAGTTCACAGCAGCATTCCGGAGGGATGGGGAATAGGAGCTCCGTAGAACAGGGGAGAAGGGTCCCCAAATTCGTGCCTAGAGATAGCCCCTTGGGAAAGAAGCTTCGGAATTGGAAAATAATCCCCAGACCAGGGATAAGAACAGGGAAAAGATGTTTAAATACTGTATACAGACATAGTCTAGAGAGCCACTACGGGGAAAATCATGATTTTGACCAAAATAGGGGTCTGACGGAGATTGGGCCTGTCAGACTTTGTATTTATATGTAATCAGTAAGACTCCTTTTTCTGAAACAGAATTGGCTTATGTTGCTGAATGGGTGTATGAAGTAAAAAAAAATGTTCCTCACAAGAAGGAGTTGAAGTTCAAAAGAAAAAGGAAAGAGAAGCAGAAAAATCATAAATGGGATCCCTTATATAACTCCCCCCCCCCCTTCAATTTCTAAAGCAGTGGAAGTGGCAGTGACATCTCCAGAGAAGGAGAGTGGCTGTGCAGCTGATCCTGAGCAGGGTTCTGGAGAGAGGATGCACTCTCGATTACTGAGGGAGTTGGAGTAATGTGAATGGGACCTGGAGAGTTTTCCTTTCCCCAGCACTGACCTTACTAATACTTCACTTTATCCTCTTAGGGCAGTCTCCTTAAGTCATGGGAAATAGGGTATGCTAATGCCTGCTGTTTTTACTAGAAGAAAAGTTAGGAGTTTCAAGAAGAATTCCTTAGTTGAGGATCCTAGAAGTGTAGTAGAACAATTAGATCAATTTCTAGGGCCTAATTTCTACTCGTGGATGGAAATGATGTCTATTATTTGGTATGTTGTTTACTGGAGAGGAAAGAGGTATGATTAGGTGGGCACCTATGCAAGTGTGGAAAATGAATACAGAGGGCAGGTTGGGCCCTGGAAGGAGGCGGAGAGAGGAAGGATCCTGAGGATAAATTGTACTTATTATTGTCATTGTCTTTGTGATTGTTAAATGTTTATGTTGTGAAAGTGTTATGTTACGTTACATTATGTTATGTTATATCATGTACGAGGCTGTTGTGGAACAAAGGGTGTCTAAAGTGATACTGGGAAGACCCCCTGGGTTGTATTTTGGCTCACTGGAGAAACACTGCTGGTGAGCCAGGGGGAATACTGAATAAGAAATCAGGAACATAAATGGAGTAATGGGACCGGTTTTATAATTGAGTGCCCTAATCATAAGACCAAGTGCTGGGTGTTTGTTGAAGGTGAAGAACTGTATTGTTTGATTTGTGGATTTGGAAGGCAGTGGGAGAAACTGTCTTGATGATATATGGAAGTGCAGTTGTTAATGGTGCAATTGGTAATGGTATATGGAAATGTAATTGAGGGTGTACAAATAGTGGAATTGTGGAAAAGCAAACAAACAAAAAAAAAAACAACGGCAAAAAGGTTAAGGAAAACAGTGAGCTTGAGATATTAGAGTTTGGGTCGGCACAAGAACACATCCCCCACACTACCCCCCCCACCGCGGCTTGTAAGAACAACTTGGTGCGAGAGAGAGGGCTGGGGGCCGGAGCCTCCCGCTGTAACTGTGCGGGGTGTATTAATTGTGAATGGGGATGGGACGGGACAGTGAGAGTGAGAATAGCTGTCATCTGCAGAGATCTCGGGAAACCCGACATCCCAGTGTAAGCACTGGAAGCCTGGGGAGGGGAGGATGTGAAACAGAAATTACTAACATTATATTTCAGTAATGATGAAAGTCTGGAAAGTGAAAAGGGTTTGGGAAAAACACGGACTGAGGAAGGCAAAGTTGAGCAAGGTGTTACAGGGATGTCCTTACCTAGAAGAAGAGGTAAGGGGGAGCCTGGAAGGGCTCAGGGAGAGTTCCACCCCCACTGGACCGAAGGCAGCTGGGGAAGCAGGGTAAAGACGCTTATTTTCTGATATGGGTGCCTCTTACTCTGTGTTACATCAAGAATTATTACCCATAGATGATTTTTGTAATAGTTGTAGGAGCTCTGGCAAGAGAAGTTTACTTTTGGGGGACCAATTAAATACAGGTTAGGAGAACAAGTAGGATTATATAAATTCTTGTACATGCCAGGTTCTCCAAAACCATTACTTGGGCATGATGTATTAGAACAGTTGAATGTAGAGATTAAGTTCAGTAGAGAAAATTGGAGCTAAGTGTCAAGCAAGACCAATTGATGGAAAATTTTAAGTCTGGCTTTAACACAAACTGGGAAAAGCAATGTTGTACCCCCAGAAGTCAGGTAAATCCTAAATCAGGCATACACAGGATTGCAGGCATCAGGAATGCCTGGCAGAGCCAAAAATGCAGCCCAATAAAGGTTAAGTTAAAGACTGGAGCCAGCTTAACCAGGGTAAAGCAGTGCTCTTTAAGGATACAAGATTGCAGGAGGATAAAAGAAATAATAAATAACTTTTTGAATTTTGGATTATTAATTGGATAGAAATCCAAATAGAACACCCCAATCTTGCAAATGAAAAATTGGATGGCAAGAGCTATAGTTTGGTTCAAGCTTTGAGGGCAATTAATAGAAATGTTGAATATATACAACCCGTGGTGTATATCTTTATTAACCAAGTTAAGGAATAAGTAGGCGGGGTTTACCGTTCTGGATTTGAAGTACGCCTTTTCCTGCCTGGTTTTGCCAAAGAAAGTCTAAGATTATTTGCCTTTGAATAGGAAAACTCCAATATGGGAAGAAGGAAAAAAAAAAAATTAAAAATACACATATATATAAATAAATAAATAAGAAAAATTCAGCTAACCTGGACAGTGTTACCCAGGGTTGTGAGAACAGCCCAGTAATTTTTGAGAACTGGTCAACTCGTGAGCCTGAGATTTGGGTTCCTCCATCTCACAGTGGAACTTCACTGCAGTACGTGGATACTACAGTAACAAAGGAGGACTGTGTACAGTGGACTGTGAGTTTGCTGAATTTCTTGATTTAAATGGCTATCAAGTTTCTCAACAGAAAGCACAACTGATCAAAGAGAAGGAAGCAGTTTGTGGAACACCCAGAGCATCAACACAGAGCTACCTCCAAGCCAGCAGTGTGCACTGCAGGGAGGCTGTCTATGCCAGTTGGTCAGACCTACAGGAGGAACCGCTGGACAACGCTGAGGATTCCTGAATTCACTGACGGAAGCAGCTTTGTGAGACAAGAAAACTGTAAGGCAGGATATGCAGTAATGGCTACTGACAAGGTAATTGAAGCAAAACCATTACCTGTGGGGACTTCTGCTCAGAAGGCTGAAATAACTGCCTTGACAAGAACCTTATATATATGGACAGATGTTAAATATGCTTTTGGGGTGGTACCCACTCATGGTACCATCTGGAAAGAGCGAGGTTTTCTTACACACATGGAAAACAAATTCAGCATGATGTAAATCTACCAAGGAGCTGCGTGGCTGTTGTACATTATAAAGGACATCAGAAGAGTGACACTGTACAGGAAACTGGGAATATGATGATGGATCAGGTGGCAGAACAGGCAGCTGAAGGAAAAGAAATTGGTGAACTGGCTTTAATTCCAGACGGCAAACTTAAAATATCTGAACCTTAATCAGAACCTCTAAGGTATTGTAGAGAGGATAGGAATCTAATTAATAATTTAGAAGGGAAGAGAGCAAGCTGACAGGTGGGTGACCCAGATGGACACACTGTTGTGCCCTTTATTATTTTATAGAAATTGGCTCTAAGGGAACATAATAAAACACAAGGGGGTACAGACATCAGAAAGTAACTGTACAATCCTAGTACCAGGACTGGGTACAAGAGGGGCTTGTTGGGAAAGGGAATCTTTTAGGACAACAATTGCAAATTGATTTTTTTCAGAACTGCCAGGAAAAAGGAGGGTTTCGGTATATGCTAGTTCTAACAAATACCCTTTTCAGGGTGGCCAGAAGCATTCCCTTGCAGGACCAATAAAACCAAAGAAATGAAAGGTATTGCTGCAGGAGATTATACCAAGGTTTGGGTGTCCTGCAACAATACCCTTCAACCAGGGAACTCACTTTATTGCAGAGATTGTCCAACAGGTCAGTAAGCATTGGGAATAAATTGGCAATTGCACATATCACACAGACCACAGGCGCGTGGTCAGGTGGAAAAGATGAACTATCTAATTAAATCACAGGTTGTAAAACTGGGCCAGGAAGCTGGATTATCCTGGCCAAAGTTGTTGCCTTTGGCTCTCCTTAGGAGCAGAATGAAACCTAGAGCCAAAGAGGGGTTAAGTCTTTCAAAATACTGTACAAAAGGCCTTATGTTGTACAAACAGGATCTCTACCCAGGTAGGGAGTGAAATACTGAGCATGTGGTAAGTCTACAAGAACAGCTTCAGGAAATAGAGAAACTGGTTCTAGGAACTAGAGCCCAAGGCCTTGACGGCTTGATACATAATATTTTAACAAGAGATTATATGTATATAGAAGATGTCTTTCACATTTGCCCCTGAAATCAAGGTGGGTAAGTCTGTTCCGGTGCTGCTAACATCCCACACAGCAGTGGTTAAGAAGGTCCCTCAAATACAATGGAATAATTGTTAGAAATGTTCATTTGATTAAGTGCAGCATTTGATGTAAATGTTTATGTATCTCTTGTGAAAAACATCATTGCAAAGTATACTTACATCAGTAATTGTTTGGTATGTGGGCAAGCTAAGGATTTAAACTTTTCACTTCTTGTTGTCCCTGATGATTTTAAGGCGAGAAATCAAATTGTTGCAGGGTTTGAGTCACTGTCCTTGTGGGTGATGATCAACAAGAATGTAGATTGGATTAACTACATTTGTTATAATCAGTGGAGATTTACAAATTATACAAAAGAGTGCAATAAAGGGAACTGCAGAACAGTTACATGCCATAAGTAGGATGGCCTGGGAAAATAGAATCTCCTAAGATATGATACAAGCTGGAAAAAAAAAAAAAAAAAGGGTGTATGTGTAATGCTGGGTACCGGTTGTTGCACCTTCATCCCAATAACACAGCTCCAGGTGATACAATAACTAAGGCATTGCAAGGGCTTACCACCCTTGCCAATGAACTGGCAGAAAAATCGGGGATACTTCTATCACTGGATGGTTGGAGTCCTGGTTTGGTGAATGGAAAGGGGTGATTGTATCCACGTTTACTTCTTTCATAGTAGTAGCAGGAGCCCGATGGCCACTGGTTGCTGTGTTATTCCCTGTGTGAGGGGACTGGTACAGTGATTGATCGAGACAGCACTATTGAAGCAAACACCAATGGAGTCACCACATTTGGATAAAATGATGGTATTAGAGGAGATGGGAAATAAAGAAAGTGGAGAAGAGGGAGATGTCTATAAAAGTGAAACTTTAAAAATTGCAGAAAGCAACAGTGTATGAAAAAAGAAAAGGGGGGGGGGGAATTGTGGGAATCAAATGTTGTTTCTGCATTAGAATTGGATAATATTTTTTATTTCATGAACTCTGTTGTCATAGTTCTTTTTGGGAGTCCTTCTACTTAACTCGGGGAAGATCTCGGATAGTTTGCATCACTTATCCTCTAGCCAAATCTTCCCAGGAATGCCCACTCTGTATATAGGTGTATATATGTATATTTTGTCACACACATTGCAAGAATATCCTGCACGAGATCAAACCGGAGAACAAGTCATGGTATGCCTGAGGAAGCGCCTGAAGAGACATCTGAAGGCCTGCCATCATCCCCCCCGGTGCTCTTTGTTTAACGAAAACTTCGGAGACAATCACCGTATCGATACGACGACAAGAAGAGCACTGAGACTTCTTGGAAACAACAGGATGGCTGCTGACTGACACCAGATAACACACAAATCAACAAATGTAAACTGATAAGATTGTGAACCTGGAGCACCCAGCCAATGGGGAAACTGGGCAGGGGATGGATAAAGGGAAAAACAGGGTATAAAGATTGTCATCTTGTGTCCGTAGGTGCGCTCCTGCTTGCGGGACGCCCGCCATTGCAATCACAAATAAAATCTGCCTCTCTGGATGTGGAAGAGGCCTCCTTGAGCTGCTGGACTGTTTCCCGCAGCTGCACGGTAAGGAGGCTGAATGTCTGCTTGAATGTCACTGGCACCTCCTGGTACCGCCTGCTACCTCCCTGTGTTATCTCCTCTCATTTCTGCGGCTCTGACCCCACACGTCAACCCCATGTCCCCTCAAGTCCCCCCGTGCCCCCTGGCCAACTTCGCTCCGGGTCGATGTCACCATGGGGTTGACAGGGATAGGGATGCCTGTGGGGTGCGTGGAGTCCTGGGAGAAGTTGATGGCCGTGCGCAGTGGGGTGATGGTGTCCTCATCTGTGACAGTGGGGTGGGGGCAGTGCCCCACAAGTGGGGGTCATTGCCCCCAAAATGGGGCTTGTGCCCCACGCGTGTGGGCAACTTGCATGGGGACTGCATTCTGGTGATGCTTTGTCCTTTCTCCAAATGTGCTGTGACTTCAGCAATCCCATGTCGTGCCGCAGCAGAAATGGGGTCCTGCAGTACGTCAGTGATCTCTGACTTGAGGTGCGCAGGGGCTGCACGAAGTACGCACTCTACAGCCTCCCGACTTCTTTGGGGTTTGGGATCGATGTTTGAGCCAAAGGGCTTCACGCTGCCATGCGGGCAGGTGCCAGGTTCACCCGCTGAGGACACCAAATCCTAAAATAAGTTCACAATGGTCTTTAATTGCTGTGCGAGTAGATGACACATGTTTCTCACTGGGAAGCCATAAGCTGACCCCGGCAGTTTGGCAGACAGCGCTCGCTCCATTCACACCATAATCGCAGCCCTTTGCTGTCCAGGCTGCACACACAGCTTCTCAGCGCCTTGCTGCATTAGTATAGATATCTGTACTCCCCTACTCATTAGAAATTTCACCAGTAGCCTTTGAGGACAGACTGGAATCAAAATATGTGGGCCTTCATAGCTCGTCTTTTTTTTTTTCTTTTTTTTCCTTCATGCTTTTATGGGAACTTTGAGATCACAGCCTGAAGCAGTAACGGAGCACCTGGTGAGGGGTGTAGCCCTGCAAGCACTGGTAATGGAAGGACTGATGTTTATTCCGTTTGTTTGCTCTTGTCTCATTTCTGGAATGCTTCAATCGCCCCAAGGTAATGCTGGTTGGCTGACTGAGTATTGCAACTCTGGAAATGCCTGGAGCTTTTCCGTAAAGGGATTCTGTGTTCTCCAGATCTTCTTTACAGCTCTTTTTAAGTTGAATATCTTCTCGTGAAGTCTCTGTTCCCTCTTTCGTGATTCTCCTTGCATGATCTCCAACCTGGGACTCCAAACTTGGTTTGTCTGCTACCTTGTTGCCCCAACTCTTTTTATGGCACATTCCCTCTGTGTCCTTGTGTCCTGTTTGTGTCTTGGAGTCCTCCCTGTGTCTCCTGCGCCACGTATTAATTTCACCCATGCTGAGTATTGTTTAAGGGCACGTATTTAAATTATGCTCCGTGTCTCTTTGGATCCCGTTCTGTTTTGCAGCTCGATGGGGTTTAAGGGTTCCTGGGGCTCTTCTAGTTAGTGGTTTAAGCACTGTGAAATCTGTGGAGCAGATAATAGAACACCACGAATCCCTTGTATGCAGGTGGGTTTTGTGATGGCTGTGGGACGCTCACTTAGAGATGGAATGGGGGTCACAAGGGGCTCGCCTTGCTCCCTGGGGTTTATTCTTCCAGCCCAATAAGCTACGTGGCTGGTGATAGAGTGAGGTGCGTGTATCAGGCTGGGACCTGAGCTTAAGAAAAGCCCCAGCCCCAGTGGCCGTTTTCTTCATCCTCGCTTAGTGTAATGCAGTCTCCACTACTTGAGCATACTGAACACGAGTATTCTGTTCCTGTTTTGTCTGGTTCTCTCCTAGACCTCCCTTACAGATTTGTCAGTAGTAACAGATGTCAGGGCACAGTTCTCAGAGCACGTTGTGGCCGACCACCCCAGGGTCCTAGGGTTCTTTCTGTTTTTATGGCAGATCCGGCTTCGTCTTTCTAGGAAACAAAGGATTGTCTTCTACTGGACCACTTTGTCTGGATCACCCCAGATATCTCCATCCCAATTGTCAGGGGATGCTGTTAGTTTCCTAGTCTGTATGATACCCAACCTCCCCACCCCTCTTCCTTCCATCCCCTGGCCCCCATTCAATAGCTAGCTCTGCCGCTGTGGGACCCACCAGTGTGATGAAGCAGTACCTCTGGTGTGCTGAATACTGGGACTGGCACAGAGAGGCTCTATGGCTGATGTGAATCTTCCCGACTGGACTACTTGGTGAGTTTCCCCGGAGCTGTTGAGCACACAGGCTTCCCCACCTACCCTGGTTGCTCACCATGCCATCGATGTCCTTTGTGGACATGGCTTCAGGTATCATACCAGAGACTCCTTAGAGTCGGAAGCGACCATTTATGATGATCTAGTCCGACTCACCCACAATGAACAGGGACATTCACAGCTAGATCAGGTTGCCCTGCGTGTCACCTTGGAAGGGACAGGGCATCCACCGCATCTCTGGGCAACCTGGTCCACTGCGCAGAGTCACAGAAGGTCCCGGGTTGGAAGGGACCTCGAGGATCGTGGATCTCCAACCCCCCCCCCCCGCCACATGCAGGACCACCAACCTCCCCATTTCATACTAGACCGGGCTGCCCAGGGCCCCATCCAACCTGGCCTTGAACACCTCCAGGGATGGACGGGGCATCCACAGCCTCTCTGGGCAGCTGTTCCAGCCCCTCACCGCTCTCTCTGTGGAGAACTTCCCCCTGCCATCCAAGCTAAATCTTCCCTCCCCCAGCTTAAAACGTTTCCCCTTGTCCCTTGCTATGAAGGATATTTTCCTTATATCTAACCTAAATTTTCCCTCCTTCTTTCCTTTAGCTCCCCTTTGGGTATCGAAAGGCTGTTACCAGGTCACCTCGGAGCCTTCACTTCTCCGGGCTGAACAGCCCCAGCTCTCTCAACCTGTCCTCACAGGTGAGGTGTTTGATCCTTTGGTTCTTCTTTTTTTTTTTTCCTTGTGGCCGTCCTCTGCATGTGCTCCAACGGGTCCATGTCTCTTCTGCACTGAGGGCTCTTCATATGGACGCAGTACTCCAGGTGAGGCCTCTTCAGCACAGAGCAGAGGGGCAGGATCACCTCTTTTCACCTGCTGACCGCACATCTTTTGGTGCAGCCCAGGATGTGGCTGGTTTTCTGGGCTGGGAGGGCACTTTGCTGGCTCGTGTACAGCTTGCCATCCACCAGCTCTTTTGGGACAGGCCTAGGCTCAGCCCTTTCATCCCCCAGCATGTATTGGTAGTGGGGGGTTCTCTTGTCCCAGGTACAAGACACTGCGCCTGGATTTGTTGAAGCTGATGAGGTTTGTCTGTGCCCGCTTCTCAAGCCTGTCTAGGTCCCCCTGGCTGGCATCCTGTCCCTCTGGCGTGTCGCTGCTCCCCACAGCTTGGTGTTGTCAGCAGGGTTTCTGAGGGTGCGCTCGATCCCGCTGGTGATGTCACTGACGAAGATATCGAAAAATCTCAGCCCCGGCACGGACCCCTTTGAGATGCCATTCATCACCGATCGCCATCCGGACACGGAGCCATCGGCTCCTGCACTCCCTCCTGCAGCCGGGTCTTTGTCCATTGAACAGTCCACCCATCGAATCCGTGTCCTTCCAATTTGGAAAAAAGGATGTTGCGGGGTATTGTGTCAAAGGCCTTACTGAAGTCCTGGTAGATGATATCAGTGGCTCTTCGCTTGTCTATTGATGTCTAGGGACACCATCACAGACAGCCAATGGATTAGTCAAGCAGGATTTACCCTTGGTCCTCTGGATGCTCCAACAGGTCCATGTCTTTTCTGCACTAAGGACTCTACATCTGGACACGATCCCTAGATATGGGATTATGTAGAATATGGTCTCAGATAAGGGAAACCACTTTACTTCAAGTCCTACAAGAGCTAATGAGAACTTTAGAAATCAAGTGGGAGTTCCATACTTGCTGGCACCCTCCTTCTTCAGGGAAAGTAGAATGAATCAATCAGATGCTGACAAAGCACTTGTCAAAATGCATTTTAGAGACCAAATGACCATGGACAAAGCGTTTACCTTTAGCCCTTCTCAGAATACGAACCGCTCCCAGAAAAGACTTAGGAGTATCACCATATAACATGCTGTTTGGGTTGCCATACTTGAGAGGGAGGGGTGAGATGCTCACTCTCAAGACCAAGGATAAGTTTCTTAAGAACTCTTGGAAATCTGGCCCTCGTATCTCCATGGAGAAGTACAAAACATACCGAAAAACAACAGGTTGGTAATGGACCTCATTGGAAATGTATCATAGCAACAGCATCGGGGAGATTGCAAGCCTGAGATGCTCAACCAGTGAGCGAGTGCCAGGAGAGCATTACCTGCGTTCAGTTTAGAGTATAGAACGGAATGAATTTCGCTGACTGGTGCACAGTTTCTCCCTTGCTAATGGGGCATATGAGCCCAGTATTGCAATAACAAATAAACTTTGCTGCTATCATTAAGTTTCTTGCCTAACCCGAAATTTTTGAGTATTTCTCACATGGTCTTGTTCAATATGTTTGTCAGCTCCCTTGCTGAGGGGGATAGTGTCCACCCGTAGTAAGTACACTGATGAGACAAAGCGGGTGAAGTGGTTGGCACGCCAAAAGGCTGTGCTGCTAGACCTGGACAGGCTGGAGAGCTGGGTAGTATCAAACCAGATGAGCTGTAACGAAAGCAAGTGGTGAGTCTTGCACCTGGGAAGGAATATCCACAAGTATCAGTACAGGCTGGGATATGACATGCTGGAGAGGAGCTCTGCAGAGAAGAATCTGGGTGTCCTGGTGGATGACAGGTTGGCCATGAGTCAGCAGTGTGCCTTGGCAGCCAAGAAGGCCAATGGAATCCTGGGGTGCATTAAAAAGAGCAAGGGAGCTGATCCTCCCCTTTTGCTCCTCTCTGGTCAGGCCTCACCTGGAGTACTGCATCCAGTTGTGGGTTCCCTGATACAAAAATGACAGGGTTCTCCTTGAGAGAGTCGAGCAGAAGGCCACGAAGGTGATAAAGGGCCTGGAGCATCTCCCCAATGTGGAAAGGCTGAGTGACCTGGGTCTGTTCAGCCTTGAGGAAAGAAGACTAAAAGGGGATCTGGATTAATGCTTATTATATTAAGTGTGGGAGTCAAAAGGACGTGGCCAACCACTTTTTAGAGGTCTCTGGGGACAGAAGAAGGGGATATGGCCATAAACTGGAACACAAGAAGTTCCGCACCAAAACGAAAGGAACTTCTTCACAGTAAGGATGATGGAGCACTGGAGCAGGGAGGCTGTAGATTTTCCTTCTCTGGAGATATTTCGCCTGGATGCCCACCTGTGCAGCCTGTGGTAGGGAACCCATTTTGCAGGGGGGGTTGGACTCAGTGATCTCTGGAGCTCCCTTGCAACCCCAGTTTTGTGATTCTGTGATTTTATTCATTGCTTCTTGCAGCAATGCAGCGTTTCAGAAGAGAGAAAAGCACGGCGGGCGTAAACTGGGTTTCTGTGGTTGGTAAAGCTGTGCTGAGAACTGGGCTGACTACTGCACCTGGAAATGTGTGCAAAGTCTGCAGACACAGAAGAATTACTTTTCCTTGCAGGTTGAGCTTGTCTAAGGTAGGTGATTGCTAGGTGAGCTTGTGCTTTAAAGCATCAAGTTGTATAAATAAGGAAACTTTAAAAGCAAGTTTGCCAGTTCTTTTTTACCTAGGTGATTTTTTGCAAGGAGAGATTTGAAATGCTGCTTGCTAATGGAAGATGGAGAGAGGAGAATCAAGTCAAAGGCATGCTGTGCATAGCCACCACGTAGCATCTGCGCCGCTCTCCCCCTGCACAAAGGAGGAGCAGCTCAGCAAGCTTGGCCTGGGCCATGGAAGGGAGCATACAAACATCTGGACCAACCCCAACGGAGCGGGTTCTGCAGGTTGGTTGTCTTCTGCTGTTTGTCTCCCATCCTGTTGCTCAGGGGTAGATGTGTTCTTGATCAGTGCTAATAGGAAACTTTCATGACATTTTTGTTTCAGCTGTCCCAATGCTTTGATCCCTTGCTGCTGGGATGGGGCGTTTGCAGAATGACAATGTCCAGTCAGATTCTGGGGATGAGTCTACGCACCGGGGTATGTCTGGCAGGACTGAGGCTTGGGGACCAGGCCAGGTCCTATGAATTTGAGATCTGAGTTCAAGCCTGTGGGCATCGTCCAGGAGTTGGGGAAGAGTACGAGGCAAGGAAAGTTGGGTAAGAGGATGAGGCTTCGGACCAGGAACCTCTTCCATCGGTATTAAATCTTGTTGTTCTCTTTTTGGATTAGGAATCCATGTGGGTCTTTTTATGAAGAATAGCCTCGTTGTGCAGCTTATGAATTAATTCATTCACACCTGTTAGCTGGTTTTCTTTCCTACATGAAGCTGCAATTGAAATGGACACTTTGTGATCTGATCCCCTCTGGCATGCTCAGATCAGCCAAGTTGGCAAGGTCTGGCACAGGCTCATAGGCGAGGCCACAGCAGCTCTTCCGTTGTGACACAGAGCAGGGACATAGAAGTGGAAGAAGGCCCCACAGCTGTACAGGGGAAATTCCACACAATCATCAACTTTCCATCTGAAAGGTAAAGAGGACTTTGTTTTCCAGCAACCATCATCATTGTTTGGGTGGGTTGTGTTGTTGTTTTTTTTTCCCCCATTATTTCTTGCGCCAAAACATGCGGAAACTAAATTAAAGTAATGGTGCCTGAAGTGAATTGTTGCAGTGAATCTCCGCTCCCTTTGGACTCTGAGATTCAACTAACATATTCGGTTTAGCCACACGAGGCTGCCATTCCTTCCTTGCTGGGCACGCAGTCACGAGATGTATAAAGCCATGCTGACGTCTACCCTGGCCTGAGCTGGCTCTACCTTGAAACGTTGGGGTTTTCCAGCTGTCGGGGCCACATGCCTGAAACCAGTTCCGGTTCTCCTCTAAGCAGAGCTGTTGGTCAGACCTGCTGGCACTAGAAACTAAACTTGGCGGTGAGATGGGGCCGACGAGGTGTTGATGTCAGAGTCAGAGGTGCTTTTGAATTTCCTTTATGGCTGCACGGTTCCTCAGAAAGCAGTTACGCCTGCTGGCTCCAGAAGAGCCATCCCTTAGATGCTGTCCTGTACAGCCGCGGAGCCTTTGCTCACGTGCTCTGCATCTTGCTTGACACAGTTTAGGGGAATTTAGCCAGCAAGACTTCAGGGCTGAGCTATAGGAGCGGAACCATCCTCAACTGCTTGAAAGAGAGCGAGTTTCTAAGTTGTGCTTCAGCAGAAACCAGGCGGTGCCAGGAACAAGCAACTGTTGGCAAGAGCTCAGTGCAGCTCTTCCCTCACCCCGCACCACGCACGACTCACACCAGTCACTGTTTTCTCTCTCCAGACAACGTCCACCCAGCAAGACGAAGGAATCACCAGCTGGCAGTTGGCGTTCCTGCTTCAGCCTGCGGAAACCATCCTCTGTGGCCAAACGCCGACTGCAGCGCAGTCCCAGGGAGCCCTCAGAGACAGAAGTCGTGGTGCTGGCAGGTAAGGGTGCGAATCCAGCTTTCAAAGCCTTGCTTTTCAGCAACATAGAATTCATGCAATACAAGTGGACTTGTACCTCCTTCTAGCATTCAAGCCCGTGCCTAACCACAACTTCGGTTAACTCCTGTCTTTCCCAAATGAGTCTCTTGTTAAGTCAAGATCTGGACCTGCACAAGGATTGCTGTCAAGACAGTGGCACTGTTGCTGGAAGCCTATTTGCTTCTTTCCGCCATCACTACCTAACCAAATGTCAACGACCGCTTTCATAATTCAGCCTGTCAGTGTCTCGGTTTTGTTTCCCTAGGGGGGACGAGGAGACCACGGGATTCTTTGCTCAGCTGACAGCGCAGACTTAATTAACAGCTATTGCTAACTCCATTCTTTGTTGTTGTTGTTTAGAGCTGGCCAGGGAGCATCTAGCATGCTGCTTAAAGCTACCTGACAGACAACACCAAGACATTGGACAGTGAAAGTTTGACACTAACCCTTGTGTATCCTTCCTAGGTGAATCGAGCCCTTGTCTACCCAGAAGAGCCAGGGCAAGCAGCGATGATGCGCTGTGTGCTTCCATCAATGGAGAGCTCTTAGGAAGCACAAACTGCTGCTGTTCAGATGACAGCCTTCCACATAACAACAGCGATGGAGAGAAGGAGCTCATCTGAGTTCATGCCCTCATTTTTCCCGGCTGTGCTGAAGATGCTGACCTGAGCCTGCCAGACACCAGCCTGGTCACCAGCCTGGACTGTGACCCAGTGCCTTTGCAGAGCAGCCCAGCCCAAGCACAGTCCGAGTGCCCCAGCAGCAGCACCTCCACGCAGGAGCAGGTCAGCATCGCTGAGGAGAAGCCGAGCCTCTTGGAGGGGGACTTAGAATCACGCCTCCAGCTCCAGGCACCAGGCAGCAGCACTGAGAGCTCTGAGCCACTCTCTCTGTGACAAGAGAGGATGAGTCCCATCTTTACCCTGGACCTCTCATGCCCTCCTGTCTTTTACATAATAATAAAAGCACGCTCGTGCTCAATCAACGCCTTGACTGCCTTCCGAGTCTTCATTCACAGAGACTGGGACGAATGCAACGAAGAGCAAGGCACTCCAGCTTGCAACGCGATGGCTGTGGGGTGCGCGCAGCAGAGCTTTGGGTTTGTTCCCGTTCTGTCTGGCTTTGGGACGTCTGCAGCGAGAGCTCAGCTACCATCTGGTATGGTAGCAAATGATGTTTAGCATCCTGGATGCTGCTCGTGATAATCCCGAGCTTCCTGGCTGTGGCTTTGTGATGCTTTTCAGGGCTTTTTGATGCATTTCGAAGCCTCGGCTGCTCCCTAACGCCTCTCTCCTCCTGCCGTGTCCATTCCTGGCTCCCGACCTAGGAGCTGGCCGTGCAGACCTGTCGTCATCACGCTGCGGCAGGAGGAGCTCACCTTGAGCAGCATCTCCCTTGCCCCGCCCCCTGCCTCTGATTGGGCAGCGGCGGCGCCGCCCCGCCCCCGGGGTCTCCTTGGTCCGCGGTAGCTCCGCCGGCTGCCGTTGGCCGAGCCGCCGTGCGCGGGAGCGAGCGTTGGGAGCCGGCTGTCGGAGGCGCGGCTCTCCTCGCAGAGCGCCGCTCCTGCCGCCTGGGCCGCCCCGCAGGAGAGCGCGGAGGCAGCCGGAGATGTCCGGGCAGCACCGAGAGGGAAGCCGCGGCGCGACGGGAGCGAGTGCTGAGGACAGCTGTGCCGGAGGTGTGCGGGAGAACGGTCCCGGGACGGGGAGGGGGGCCGTGCGGGGCTCCAGGAAGCTGCAGGGAGGCGACGGGGGGGGCTCTAGCGAGATCCGAGGCTGTAGGCGGCTGCGAGGGGGTGTGGGGGTTCTGGGGAGCTGGATGATCGTTGTGGTCCTTTTCTGCCCCCCTGCCGTTCTGTGGTTCTGGTAAATGCTGTGGAAAGTGAAAGTGGTGTTTCTGCATTGGATATTGAAAGGGGCAGTTGATCTAAAGAATGAAGCTGTAGCATGTCCTTAGAAATAGCTGATGTGAAAAGTAAGATTACCATATACGTATTAGTGACATATTTTAGAGACATAGTTACCGAATTACGTGACAAATTCTTTCTCCCAAAGCTGCAACAGACTTCAAATGTTCTAAACAATGTGGGTATAGTATTCTGACCTGGGAAACGTACTGTAACGTTGTTCATTAGGCCAGCAGAAGTGAAGTCCATTGAACAGACTCTCAAGGAGTCGGGGCCTTTACACAAAGCAGAACTGTCCCACTCTGTGGGAACGTTAGGATGCCGTAGGCAGGCTCCAAGATACTGCCCTCTGTCCTCTTTCCAAGCTTATCTCTAAGCAAGGACAGACGGATGACCTGAACAATGACCCAGTGTAAACGGCACAAATGCTAGGGGGTAATGAAGCAGTTAAGAGGTTATGTTTATGTTGTAAAGTAGACATCCAAAACTTACGACCAGATGTTTGTTAAGAAAGCAGTTGTTAGAAGGCAATTGATCAACTAAGATATTTGTGGTTGGGTGGTAAGGATTTGTGCTTTCTTGGTATTCGTACAATTAGTGAAGTGTCGCGAAAGAGTGTGAACCTGCAGTACTCAGCCAGTGAGGAGCCGGGGAGAAAGAGATAAGGGTCGGGCAGTAGGGGATAAAAGACGTAACACTGTTTTCTCTGCGCTCTCCTGCTTGCAGGAGGCCCGCCATTGCAGTTGGGAATAAAGATAGATATAACGATCAGAGATACTGTCCTGGAAAATTATTTGGCTATTTCCAACAATGCTTATAAATATCTTAGAGAAAGCCTATTGCATACTTGTCCAAGGTACTAGACCCTGTATCTCGAGGTTGGCCTGAATGTGTCCAGGTGGTAGCAGCAAGTGCCCTATTGGTAGAAGAGAGTATGTGTGTACACTTTGGGGGTGTAAGGAGTAAATTGTTGGGACTTTGATAGTATGTGTTTGTCCCCCCCAAAGAGATTGCTCCTCATTTTGAGGCATGATCATTAACAAAAAAAAAAAAAAAAAAAAAAAAAGCAAATTAAAAAAAAAAAAAAGGAATGAGGGCAGGAATCCACTCCTTGACCTCTTAGAAAAGCACGGTGCCAAATTCTCCCCCACGGAGATGAATTGGGCACAGAATAATTGGCCCAACTTAGAGGGAGTTGTGGATCATATAGATTCCCTCCACAAGCAAACTCGTATGGTGGAGGAAAAGGGAAAATCAATCACTTGTGCAGTTTCAGGAGCTGCTCTTACTGCTGCCGTAGAGATCCACAATGAACAGCACACGGCAGAAACCCAAATTATTCAGTCCTTGCAGGAATTGGTTACAAAGACAAATCAGAAAACCTGGTGATCCTTCTCTGCCTTCCGATAGAAACTGGGCATGCATATGAAGAGACTGAAAGTGGGTATTCTGATGTTCATATCGAGGAGGTCTCCCTATTCTGCTACAGAACTAGCCAAATAAAGGAATGTTTTTGGTTACACACCTAGGAAATCAGTATGTGTGGAAAGTGCCACTAACAGCGGGAGATGAGATCCTGTTGATTGAAAAGGAATCAGAGGGTTACTGGGGACCACCACTGGCAACCACTGTGCCCCGTGGTCCCTTACTCAAAGAGCTGATTATTGGGATGATTACTCCCCAGGACAACTAGTGTTGATTGATTTGCCCCACCCTGGTCCTGTCCCTTTAACCCTCAGGGAGACTCTTAACAAATACATCTGAAAGGCTCAAGATGATCAGGAGGAAATGTACAAAATTAGCTATCTGGATTTCACCTACCTTCTAACTTTGGTTCACTTGGGACCAGGAAGTTTTATGTTTGTTTTGTTTTCTTTTCCAGTTATGCTTCCTCTAACCTTGGTTCCTTTGGAACCGGGAAGTTCTCTCTTGTTTTCCAAATGCTAATGAATGCTGATCCTATTTCTGTGCCTCACATGTTCCCTTCTCGCTCTGTTCCTTTCTCTGGGATCCCCATGGTATCATTAGTCACTGTTTTGGACAGGAATCTTCTTCAGATTAATTTTTGTAATTGCTTATGATGACCTTACCACAGTCACTGGCTGCTCATGGAGCCATGCCCATATTGGCCGTACTGGGCATATGGGACTGAATTCTAATTCTAACAGAGGCTTAACCCTTTCAACCATGGTTAAACACAGTGATTAAATGCATTCAGGAAATGAATAGGGCCAGGATAGCACTGGCCGATTGCCCCCAACTCCGGAGAGATGCAGGATAAAGAATAAAACTAGGGTGTCAGATTAACAAGTGATCTTGTGCATTGCTACACCCCTGCAGTTTTCCCTATCAGCACTGGGAACAAATCAGCAGTTATTATGTAGTGTATTATCTCAGTGGGAAAGAACTAATATAAAAAGTCCACCAGTTAATTGTAGATGCACTTGCCATAATTCAAATAATGTCTCCCTAGCTCTAAGTTGTGGAAGGTAAAAGAAATGCTTTACCCACTGAATTTTGAAAGGTGATTTGGGACAATGCATACAAATTTCAAAGAGAATTTTAATCTTGGTGACATCTAGTTAATTTTACTTGTGATCCTCTCACTAACTATGCCACAGCTTTTGTCCTAACAATATGCAATGCTTTGGTACATATCATATACCTAATAATTGTGCTGGGACTGAATCACAATGGGGTTGGGTTTTTTTTCCTGCAAAGAAGAAAGAATCCCAAATGCTTGTGGAGAAAGAAGATTCAGGGATTTCCTTTTCTTTCTCGCTAGCAGATCTTGACGCTCTCCTGTTCCTGCCTGTGGGCTGCTTGTCATGCCAGAGTCCTGCAGTCTCCAGAAGCTACCCCACATGGTACCAAAAGAGATCATGGACCTGGATTCAGGCATTCCTCATTCTCCCACTGCATGAGCTCTCATGGAGCAGCATGCTCCTCAAAAGTGGTCATGGTCATTTTGTGCAATTACACAGTGTTTGTGTACTTATGTAGGAATGGAATGTTGTTTCTGCATTAGAACTAATAACGTGAGTATTTTATGTCGTTGTTTCTGCTCCCATCTTGTGTTGTTTGTCAGTACTAATAGCTCTTCTGTCTCTCCCAAATAGCATGGGTTTGTTCTTTTCTTTTTGGGTTCAGTATCATTTCTTGCCATTATGGAGTGTTTCTCTTCCTTTCCTTTGTTTTCCATGCTGTTAATTGACGCCTCATTGGAGCTACAATGACCCAAACACAGACTACTATGCACTGACCAAGTGAGATGCAAAAAGAAGAGGTAGGCTCCAAAACAGGCTTCGGGTGAGTGCTGTGTATGACTTGTGGTTTCTAGAATGACACCTAAGTCTTACTAACCCGTGTTGTTTAGTATCTCGTGTGGAGGTTTCTTTTCTCCTTCCAGGACTGGAGACTCCAGATGCTATTGCCCTTCCTGATCTCTTTGGGTTGCAGTGTTAGACATGCCCACATGCTTGGAAAGGGGTGATTCCTTCATCCTTATTAGAAAATCTTGTCTTGTGTTCAACAGGTGGCATTGGAGAACTGTGGCCCTCTGAGCCGTGCGAGGACGGTACTGAGGCTCTTGGTGGTTACAGCAGGAAACCAGAGCCATAGATGGGTGCCAAGATGCACTCCTTATTTTGTCCGACAAGCTATGTTGACCCCTGAGGCCACTCCCATGCTTGTAGAGGTCCTATATTCATGGCATTGGTTGTCCCTCGTGCTCACTTTGTGTTCACCAGATGTTCTTATTTTACACCATCTTCCCCACCATATACTTACAAGCAAGTGTTCCTCTTGGTCTCCATATCTCGCTCTGGCCAGGCAGATGCGGTGTGCCAACAAAACAAAGCATGCAGACCCTGAGAAGAAAAAAAAACAGGAGAGAAGCTGTCCTGGGTGAGACAGGAGAAGTGTCCCTTGAAGGGATGCTCCACTGGCACTGCCTCTCACATCCGCCGCCTGCACGTTCCTTCTCTCTCTTGTCTTCTAGGGCTCACAAAGTTCAAATGTACCCTGATGGAGTTCAACTCTAGCTTGACCAACACTCACCACGTCCACAGTAGCTGGCTTAGGCTCCCAATTACCAATGGGATGTCTGCGGCTTCTGTCACTCCTACCAAACACAGGTTTGTTCTTTTCTTTTTGGGTTCAATATCATTTCTTGCCATTATGCAATGTTTCTTGTTTCTCTTTCCTAGTGTTTCATGTTGTCAATCTGTGCCTCATTGGAGCTACAGCGACCCAAATGCTGACTGCTCTGCTTTGACCAAGTGAGATGCAAAAAGAAGAGGTAGGCTCCAAAACAGGCTTCCAGTGAGGGCCATGTATGACTTGGGGTTTCTAGAGTTAACTTCTTCTTTTTCAGTTCCCTTTCCAGTTCTCTTTTGTTTCTTTTTTTTTATTTCCCCCCCTTTTTCTAATTTATTTTCATTTTCTAATTCACTTTCTAATTGTAATGCTTTCCTTTTCTCCGATTCCTTTTCCAGTTCCTTTTATTTTTTTCATTGCTGTTTCTGAATAATTTTCTAATCTGTTTTTTCCCTTTCTTTTCCTTTTTACCTTTTTCTTTTTTCTCCTTTTCATTTTCTAATTCTTTTACATCCTTTTCTACTTCCTTTTATTTTTCTTTCTAATTTATTTTAAAAGTCTTTTTCCAATTCTTTTTTGTTTTGAATTCTTTTTCTACTCCTCTAATTCTTTCTTTTGCTAATTCTGTTTCCAATTCTGTTTCCGTTTCCAATTGTTTCTTTCTCTTTTTCTTCATTATGTTCCTTTTCTTTGTCATATTCCTTTCCATATTTTTTTCTTCATCATATTACAATTCCCATTCCAATTCTCATTCAATTTCTTTTTCCTTTACCAATTATTTTTCCATTCCTTTTTCTAAATCTCTCTTTTTCTCTTTCTAAATCTGTTTTTTCTTTCCTGTTTCTAATCTATTTTGTTTTTCTATTTTTTTTCTAATTCTTTTCCTATTTCTTTTTCCTGTTGCAAGTCTTTTTCCTTTTTCTATTTCCTTTTTTTTCTTTTTTGAATCCCAGTTCTTTTTCTAATTGTAGTTCTTGTGTTCTCTTTTTCTGGATAATTTTCCATTTTTTTTTTTTCCTATTTCTTTGTCTAATTCTAATTATTTGTCTAATTTTTTTTTTAATTTTCATTTTTTTTCATTGTTTTTCCAATTCCTTTTCGTTTCCTTTTTCCACTTCTCATTCTAACTTTAATTCTTCGTTTTCTTTTTATAATACTTTCTGTTTTTTCTAATACTTGTTTCATTTTCTTTTTTCCTTTTCTAATGATTTCTCTAATTCTTTTTCTAATTCTTATTCTACTCTTGTTTTTTTCTTTTTCTAATTCTTTTTCCAAGTCTTTTTTTCTTTTTTTCTATTTCGTTTTTTTTTCTAACTCCAACTCTTTTTCTAATTGTAGTTCTTTTTCTTTTCCCCATTCCAAATCTTTTCCCCAATCCACATCCTTTTCATTTTTTCTATTTCAGTTTTTTTCTTTTACATTTTCTAATTCTTTTCTGATTCTTCTTTTTAATTCGTTTTCGATTTTTTTCTGTCCTTTTTCTGAATCAGTTTCTTTTCTTTTTCTGATTCTAAATCTTTTTCTACTTCTCATTGTAATTCTTGATACTTTTCTATTTTTTTTCTTTATATTTTTCCTTTTTCTAATTCATTTTATTTTTTCTCAATCTTTTTCTAATTATTTTTGTTTCCAGGTTTTTCTTTTTGCATTTTTAGTTTTTGCAGTTTTTTCCTTTTCCAATTATCATTCTAATTCTTTTTCTTTATCCATTGGTTTTTCTTTTTCTAATTCCTTTTCTTTTCATATTCTTTCTCTTGCTCTAGTGCTTTTGTTTCCTTTCTCTTCTTTTTCATTTTCCAATTCTTTTTTCAGTTTTGATTCCATTTCCAGTTCTGTTTCCAATTCTTCATCTATTTTGTTTTCCACTTATTTTCTCAGTTCATTTTGTCCAATTCCTTTTCTTTTCATTTTCTTTTCCATATTCTTGTTTTTCTAATTCTATTTTTTCTAATTCTTTTCTTTTTTCTTACTCTTTTATTTTTCATGTTCTATTTTTATCTTTTTCTAGACTTTTTCTCACTCATTTTCTAATGGTTTTTTATTTTTTCACTCTTTTTTCATTTTCTAATTCTAGTTCTTTTTCCAATTCTTTTTCTAATATTTTTTTCTAATTTTTTCTCATTTCCCAATTCTTTTTCCAGTTTTTTCTTTTTCCAATTCTAATCCTAATTCTTCTTCATTTTTCTTTTTCTAATTATTTTTCTCTTTCGTTTTCTAATTCTAATTATTTTCTTTTTCTGTTTCTAATTCTAATAATTTTTATAATTAGAATTCATTCTTTCCCCTTTTCTTGTTTTTTTTTTCTATTTCTTACTCTAATTCTTTTTCATTCTTTTACTTTTTATCTTTTTCTAATTCTTAATTGTTATCCTTTTCTAATGCTTTTTTCCCTAATTAGTTTTCTTTTCCTTTTTCTTTTTGTAATTCTAATTCCAGTTCTTTTTTTCCTAATTCCAGTTCTTTTTCCACAGCCTTTCCCAATTCTTCTTCTAGTTTATTTCCAATTCGTTTTCTATTTATTTTCCTAATTCCAATTATTTTGTCTTTTTCCTATTCCCGTTCTAATTTAATTCTTCTTTTTTCTTTTTCTAATAATTTTTCTTTTTATAATTCTAATTATTTCATTTTCTATTTCCTCTTATTATTCTTTTTCTATTTCTTTTTCTACATCTTTCTTTTACTCTTTCCTTTTCCCTTTTTTCTTTTTTTTTCCCCCTATTTTCTTTTTTTTGTTGTTTCATTTTTGTCTTTTGTGAACCTGAAGTACTCAGGCAATGAGAAACCAGGGGAGGAGAAGGTAAGAGTCAGGTAATAGGGCATGAACAATGTCCTACTGATTCAGATTTCATTATTTGTGAAGAAAATACTACCAGTCTACAAGGGACTTATCCAGTTGGGTTGCATTGCCAGAATTCCAAACCCAAATAAACCAAAGGATGCCCAATTTTGTGGGTTTTCACTTGGTGTACTTGTATTGTCTGTGCGGATTCATGGTATTTTTGTACAGGTTTGTGGGTCTTCACTGGGCTTTGCAGAAGTCCGCCCTGGTTCACTGAAGACTTTTCAGGATCACTGGTCTTCACTGAGGTTCCATGAAGTTCACGTGGTTTTGTAAAATTTTGCATGGCTTCACTTCTGTTCACACTAGTTCACATATCTTCACTTTGGTTCAGTCAAGTCTGCACAATTTTGCTGGTCTTTGCTGCCTTAAAATTTTACTTCTTTTCTTAGTCCCTGACAGTTTGCAGGTGGAATCTCAATTTCTGAGTCATCTAGTGCTGCTGCCACTTCCCCCACCTTTCCAGGGTATGTGCCTGCAATTAAAATATCTACACACGGATACAATTTCACATTCTAAGGCAGTGAAACTTTCTGTCAAAGTTCAGTGAGGTGGCTTGAACAACAGTGGGAGTCTGCTGAAGGTATATCGTATCCCCTCCTGTGTAAAAGCAGAGTTTCTTTATCCTCTTCCTGCAAGGAAACTGTAAAGAACATGTTTTTTACATTGAAAACTGCCATCCAAATAGGCTCCAAAGCCTATTTCACCTCATACTCCAGCCCCAAACCATCAGTATTTCAGACCAAACTCCAGGTTCAAGTCCTTGCTAATTCACCCCAAATTGAGCTCCCAAAACCTCATTATTTCATCCCAAGTATCAGCCCCAAATCCTTACTATTTTCCCCCAAACTCTACTCCCAAGCCCTACCTATTTCACCCCAAACATCAGCCCCCAACACCCCCTGATGTCACCCCCCAAGGATGCTCCAGAATAACTCCCCCAGCGTTATTCCTTAATATCATCCCCCTATCATCCCAACGTCACCCACCAGCATCAACCCAACAGTGTCACCCCCCAACATCACCACAGTATCAACCCTCAGTGTCACTCCAACATTGTCATACCCCAACGCTCTCACCCCAGCATCAGTCATTCATGTTAAATCCCAGTGGTACTCCAACATCACCCCAATGGTGTCACCCCAGTGCTACTTGCTGATGTCAACCCTATTGATATCCCAACATCACTTCACCACAACCACAGTGTCACTTCCTCCAGTGTCGCTCTCTGAAATGTTAGATAATTCCATTAAGTGGGAAGCAGAATCTCCCTAAGCAAGTGTGCTATTACTATCTGACCCTTGAGAGATGGCAAGCCACCGAAGAGGAGAGAGAAGGAACATGCCAGAGGTAGATTCGATTGGCAGCACCAACACAGCATCCCCCACTTCAAAGTGCACTTCCGTGCTTTCTCCCGCTTTCATTCTCCCCAGGGTCTGTAGGGTTTGTTCTACTTGCATGCTGTACTCATGCGGTCAGCGTGTGATACAGAGCCCAAGTGGAACATCAACTTGCAAAACAAGTCTTTGCAAGAACAAGACCAAATACCAAGGACAGCTCTCTCCACAAAACATTTGCAGCCACAGCCACAAATATCAACTCTGTTAAAACTGCCAAAATACCTTATTCAATTCCAGGATCATTCTTCAGTCAGGGGCCTTTAGATCCCCAACAGTATCACCACCCAGCATTCACTCCCTGATGTCACTCCCTCCAGAAAAGCCCCAACATCACCCTTGTCACTAGAATGACACACCAGAATCATTCTCCAGTATCCCCAATGTCAGCCCCCAGTAATACTACAACATCACCCCAGTGTCACCCCCCTGTTGAACCCCCCCAGCAATAACCCAACCTCATCCCCCCAACATTACTCCCTAATATCACCCCACTGTCACAGCAGTGCCACCCCAGTGTCATTCCTTGTATCACCCCAACAATGTTCCCCCAGCATCACCCCCTGATGTCACCCCCAGTCATACTCATTACCTCTCAGTGTCACTCCCCAAAATAAACCCAGTGTCACCCCAACAATTTCACCCCAGTAATGTCTCCCCCAATGTCACACTTAACATCACCCCAGTGTCACCCCCACGTTCCCCCCAAAACATCACTCCTTGATGTTAAACCCTAGTAATACCCCAACATCAACCCACAACTTCATTCCCCGACATCAACCCAACATCACTTCCTCCAGTGATAACCCAACATCGCCCCCAGTGTCACCCCCTAATATCACCCCTGTATCACCCCAATTTCACTCCAGTGTCACCCCCCAGCTTCACTTCCTGATGTCAATCCCAGCCACACCCCACCAGGACTCCCCAGAGTCATTTCCAAACATCACCGCAGCGTCACTCCCTGTTGAAACCCCCTTAAGATAGGGATAGCCCAATATCCTTCCTAGTAACATCACCCCAACAATATCATTCCTTGATGTTACCCCAAGCGATAGCCCAACGTCACCACCCAATGTCTCTTCCTTGTCACCCCAACGTCATTTCCTGATTCCTCCCTCAGTGATACCCCAACATCACTTCCCTTCCAGCATCACCTCAATAATATCACCCCCCCAACAACATCACTCCTTCATCTCATCCCCCAGAGAAACTCCAACATCACCCTACAGCATCACTGCACAACCTCGACCCAGTTTCACCCCAGTATCACACCAGTGTGCCCCCATCAGTGTCACCCCAACAATGTAACCCCAATATCACTCCCTGATGTTACCCCCTAGTGAAACTCCAGCAGCATCCTAGTCTTATCTCAGTGTAACCTCCCAGCTTCACTCCAACAATGCTACTCAAAAAAAAACCCCAACATCACCCCCACCAGTAATTACCGCCTGTAATACTGCAATGTGGTGGAAAATGCAACAACAATAGCATTAATAGGTTGCAATAAGTGAGGACTTGCTCAAACACAGCAGCTGTGAACACAAAAACAAGGAACAAAATCTGCTTAACTTTAGAAGATCTCAAGCAAGCAGGGACCTCTAGCAAAAGCCTCTCATTCCCACTGCCAACACTTAAATAAGGCCTGGGAGGAGGGTGGAGCCAGGATCCACCCCTTCCATCACTCAGGTGCGTTTCATGAACCTGAGCTCCTCTGGTTTGTCCCTTCTCAATCATTGTTTCAAGCCACAACTTAGGGTTTCCACTACATTCCCCCCAACAATATCACTCCAACATCACTCCCTGATGTCCCCCCCTGTGATAGTCCAACATCACCCCCCAGCATCACCCCCCCACATCATCCCAGCCCAATGTCAGCCCTATGTCACCCCAGTGTCACCCGCAGAGTCACCAATTTTAGAAAGTCAGGCAATTTTACCAATTGCCTTTGAGGACAGACTTGAATCAAAATATGTGTGCCATTGTTGCTCATCCACTGATAACACTCCCCTTGCCGGACAGGCAGATCCAATCGCCTGCTTGTTATTTGTCTTTTTTTTTTTGCTTCAGGCCTTATAGGAACTGTTAGGTTACAGTCAGAAGCAGTGATTGAGCACGTGGTGAGGGGTGTAGCCAGCCCTGTGAGCACAGGTGGAAGCAATTCACCTATGGGAGCGGATAGGGCTGACCTTGGCTCCACCCCCTCCCTGACCACATTTAAGGGCTGGGAACAGTAAGGGCAGCATCCCTACCTGGGGGTTGCCTCCTTGGGAGTGAGTGCAGACCTTTGGAAAATGGTGATTGTTGGCTCTTGCTGCTTGTTGTTGTTACGTTGGCTCTTGCTGCTTGTTGTTGTTACGTTGGCTCTTGCTGCTTGTTGTTGTTACGTTGGCTCTTGCTGCTTGTTGTTGTTACGTTGGCTCTTGCTGCTTGTTGTTGTTACGTTGGCTCTTGCTGCTTGTTGTTGTTACGTTGGCTCTTGCTGCTTGTTGTTGTTACGTTGGCTCTTGCTGCTTGTTGTTGTTACGTTGGCTCTTGCTGCTTGTTGTTGTTACGTTGGCTCTTGCTGCTTGTTGTTGTTACGTTGGCTCTTGCTGCTTGTTGTTGTTACGTTGGCTCTTGCTGCTTGTTGTTGTTACGTTGGCTCTTGCTGCTTGTTGTTGTTACGTTGGCTCTTGCTGCTTGTTGTTGTTACGTTGGCTCTTGCTGCTTGTTGTTGTTACGTTGGCTCTTGCTGCTTGTTGTTGTTACGTTGGCTCTTGCTGCTTGTTGTTGTTACGTTGGCTCTTGCTGCTTGTTGTTGTTACGTTGGCTCTTGCTGCTTGTTGTTGTTACGTTGGCTCTTGCTGCTTGTTGTTGTTACGTTGGCTCTTGCTGCTTGTTGTTGTTACGTTGGCTCTTGCTGCTTGTTGTTGTTACGTTGGCTCTTGCTGCTTGTTGTTGTTACGTTGGCTCTTGCTGCTTGTTGTTGTTACGTTGGCTCTTGCTGCTTGTTGTTGTTACGTTGGCTCTTGCTGCTTGTTGTTGTTACGTTGGCTCTTGCTGCTTGTTGTTGTTACGTTGGCTCTTGCTGCTTGTTGTTGTTACGTTGGCTCTTGCTGCTTGTTGTTGTTACGTTGGCTCTTGCTGCTTGTTGTTGTTACGTTGGCTCTTGCTGCTTGTTGTTGTTACGTTGGCTCTTGCTGCTTGTTGTTGTTACGTTGGCTCTTGCTGCTTGTTGTTGTTACGTTGGCTCTTGCTGCTTGTTGTTGTTACGTTGGCTCTTGCTGCTTGTTGTTGTTACGTTGGCTCTTGCTGCTTGTTGTTGTTACGTTGGCTCTTGCTGCTTGTTGTTGTTACGTTGGCTCTTGCTGCTTGTTGTTGTTACGTTGGCTCTTGCTGCTTGTTGTTGTTACGTTGGCTCTTGCTTCAATCTTTCCCTTTTTTGGGGTTCCTGACCACTTTCAAGGGCTGGAGACCATAAGGGCAGTACTTCTCTATGGAGACTTCTTCCTTTGGGGTGTGGGGTGAGTGTGTTTGGAATGGGGTAATTGGTTCCTTCTTTATTGCTAGATTGTAATCTCCCTTTCTGGGGGGCTCCTGATCACATTTAAAGTCTGGCATCAGAATGAGCAGCTACTGTACCTGGAGAATGTTTCCTTTAGAGCATAGAGTGAACCCTTAGAACAGAATGATTCATTCTTTATTTCAGGGTTGCAATCTCTCCTTTTTTGGTAGATCTTGACCCCACTTAAGGGCTGTAGCAGCCTTAAAGGTGGTATCTGTCTTCAGAGACTGCCTCCTTGGGAGTATGGGGCGAGGTCTGGTCCTTGAGAAAGGGTGAGTGATTCCTTCTTATTTTAGGGCTGTGATTTTTCCTGTTTTTGGGGCATCCTGACCACATTTAAGTGCTGGCACCTGTAAGGGCAGCGTTTATCTCTGTAGGCTGTCTCCTGTGGAGCATGGGCAAGTGTTGGTCCTTGGGAAGGGGGTAAGTGGTTTCTTTATTTCAGGGCTGTAATCTCTCTCTCTCTCTTTTTTTTTTTTTTTAAGTATCCTGACCACATTTAAGGGGTGGAAGCCACAAGGGCAGCATCTCTACCTGGAGACTGCTTCCTTGGCAGTGTGGGCTGAGTGTTCATCCTTGGAATGGGATAACTTTTATTCTTTTTTTTATTTCAGGGCTGTGATATCCCCTTCTGGGGTATCCTGACTACATTTAAGGGCTGGTGGCCATAGATGCAGCATCCTGGTGGCAGCTTCCCTTGGAGAGTGGGGTGAGTATTTGGAACGGGGCATGTAATTCTTTATTTCAGGGCTGTGAGCTCCACCTTTTTGGGGGGATTCCAAACTGGATTAGAGCAGCTGTATTTGCATGTTTGTCATCATGATGCCCTTTTTTCTTCTCTAAGGGAGATGAAGGTGTTATCTCCCTTTCTCTGATATGGTGATTGAAGGACTAACATGTTTCTTTTTTTCATTGCTCCCTCATTTCTGGAATGCTTCTATCAGCCTCAGGATAATGCTGGTTAGCTGACTGAGCATTGCTGTTGTGGGAATGCCCAGAGCTAACATCCTTTTCCATAAAGAGGTTCTTCATTCTCCAGGTCTTCTAAGCAAATCTTTGAGCTCGTTATCTTCTGGTTCCACCTCTGTTCACCATTTCATGGTTCTTACAGCATGATCTCCAACCTGGGGCTCCAAACATGGTTTGTGTGCACCTCCATCATCCCATTTCATGACTGTAGTTAAGAGTGTCATGCACTGTTCGAAACCTACAGAGTTGTTTAAGGGCATTCTGTGCGCCCTTACATGTAATAAATCAGCTGATCTCTTTTTTTTTTTTAGCTTGATGGGGTTTAGGGATTGCTGGAGTTTGTCTCATCAGGGGTGTAAGCACTCTGAGATCTACTGGGCAGGTAACAGAGCATTCCAAGCCCCGTGTTTGTGCACTAGCTTGTATGCAGGCAGGTTTCTGATAGCTGTGGGAAGCTCACTTAGGGATCAAATGGGTTGCAGGTGGCTCACTTTTCTCCATGGGGTCTATTCTCCCAGCCTGCTGCGCTACACGGCTGATGATAGAGTGAGGTGCTTCGACCAGGACATGAAGAACACTCCCAGAACATAGTGGCCATCTGCTTCATCCTCACTGAGCGTAATATGGTCTGCACCACTTGAGCATAGTGGTAACAAGTATTCTGTTCCTATTTTGTCTAGTTCTCTCCCATATCTCCCTTACAAATTTGTCAATGGTAATGGATCCCAAGGCATTGTTCTCAGAGCACATCGTGACTGATCACCTTGGGATCCTACAGTCCTTTCTGTTTGAACAGCAGATCTGACTTCATCTTTATAGAAGGCCAAGGATTATCCTCTTCTGGACCAATGTACTCAGCATCACCCCAGATATCTTCATCCTAATTGTCTGGAGATCCTATTAGTTTCCTAATCTCTATGACACCCAAACCCCCATCCCTCTTCCTTCCATCCCCTGTCCCCCATTCAATAGCTCTACAGCTCTGGTTCCCAACAGTGTGATGAAGTGAGGTCCCTGGTCTGCTGAATACTGGGACTGGTCCAGAGAGGCTCTGTGACGCATGCAGATTATCCCAGCTGGAGTACTTGGTACCATCTGTAATGATCTAGTCCAACTGCCACACAATAAACAGGAACATTCACAGCTAGATCAGGTTGCCCAGAGCCTGTCCCAGCCTCACCTTGGAAGGGACAGGGCATCCATCATGTGTCTGGGTAACCTGTTCCACTGTGTCACCACCCTCACAAGATTTTCTTGATATCTAACTTAAATTTTTTCTCATTCTTCCCTTTAGGTATTGAAAGGCTGTTACCAGGTCACCTCAGAGCCTTCAATTCTCCAGGCTGAACAGCCCCAATTTTCTCTCTTTATAGGAAAGGCATTCCACCCCTCAGTTCATATTTGTGGCCATTCTCTGGATGTACTCCAACAGCTCTATGCCTGTGTCCTACACTGCAGCCATCCAAATCCAGACACAGCACTCCAGGTGAGGCCTCACCAGCGTAGAGCAGAGGGGCAGGATCATCTCCCTTCACCTACTGACAACGCATCTTTGGATGGAACCCAGCATACAGTTGGCTTTCTGGGCTGGGAAGGTACATTGCTGAATGCCCACTACTCAGCCTGTTGAGGTCCCTCTGGATGGTGTCCTGTCCCTCTGGTGTGTCACTGCACCCCACAGCTTGGTGTCATTAGGGTGCACTTGACCCTCACTGTCAATGTCACTGATGAAGAGGCAATCCTGGATGTTTATACAAACTTGGCAAAGAACCCCTTGAGAGCAGCCCTGCAGAGAAGGACTTGTGGATCCCAGTGGATAAGAAGCTGGATGTGAGCTAGCAGTGTGCACTTGCATCCTGGAAAGACAACTATATCCTGGGCTGCATTAAAAGAAGAACGGCCAGCAGAGAGAGGGAGGTTGTTTGTATTTTTTTTTTCCTCCTCTACTCGGCTCTCGTGAGGCACCATCTGCTTAACTGCGTCCGGGCCTGGAGCCCCCAGCACAGGAAGGACTTGGAACTCTCAGAGCGGGTCCAGAGGAGGGCACTAAGATGATCAGAGGCCTGGAGCACCTCTCCTATTAGGAAAGGTTGAGGGAACTGGGCTTGTTTAGACTGGAGAAGAGAAGGCTCTGGAGAGACCTCATTGTGGCCTTCCAGTACTTGAGGGAGTGGATAAACAGGAGGGGAAACAGCTGTTTATGAGGGTGGATCATGATAGGACAAGGGGGAGTGGTTTTAAACTAAGACAGGAGAAGGTTAGGTTGGATATTAGGAGGAAGTTTTTCACTCAGGGTGGTGATGCACTGGAACATGTGCTTTAGAGTCACTTCCAGGAGGATCTGTTCTGCGATCATTCACAGCACAGAGGTGAGACTGACATGTTGGTAGTTCCTAGGGTCATCCTTTTTATCCGTAATAACAGGTGTGCTGTTGCCTTTTTTCTACTCACCAGGGATTTCACCTGACTGCCACAACTTCTCAAATACCATTGAGAATGGCTTGTTGACTGCATCAGCGAATACCCTCGTGACTCTGGGATGCATCTCATTGGGACCCATAGACTCCTGGATGTTCAGGTTCCTCAGGTGATCCCAAACCCTATCTTGACTCACAGTGTGGGGCAGGGAGGTTGTTGGTGGGGGTGGCATTGCTTTCTCAATCTCCACCTGCACAGCCAAAGGTGAGGGCTGGGTATAATGAGCAGTTATCAGAGAAGATGGAAGCAAAAGTGTTGTTGGGTATTTGAGCCTTTTCCTTGTGCGTTGTTCTCAGCTACAGTGCTGCTGGTGAGCAGCATCATGCACAGAATGCAGCCCCCCAATGTATGCAGGGTAGTGCTTTCATTACTGTGCAGCATTACTGGGAGCTGTGGTTCTCCCAGGTGCTGTAACGACTGCATGGAGTGATGTGTGGATCTTCATGAGAAGAGCTAGGAATGGAAAGCTGGATTTCCGGGAATGCCCCAGAATCCCACTTTGCTGACTGGTAATTGTCTGCCCAGCAGGTAAGGGCAGTGTACGCACACCAATGTTTACCCATTATGTAGCGTGGCACAACGTAGCACTCCCAGAGCTCTTTATTGCATTTTAGGGTACCCCAAAGGCTGCCTGTCCTTCCCACATTCTATTTGTCTCTGGCCTTTCACTGCAGTGTTCTCCTTCTCTTTACCCTAGACATTCTCTACTGCATTTTCTTGCTCTCTTGTTTTGGTGTTCTGTGCCCCATTGTCTTGGCCATTGTACTTGGCTTTCTTTGCTGCATTCTCTTCAGTGTTTGGTTTTGGTGTTTCTTGCCATGTTCTCTTGGCCTCGTGTTTTGGCATTTCTTGCCATGTTATCTTGGCTGTTGTCCTCAGCATTTCCTGCCATCTCACAGCCATTGCCTGGGCGTTCCCTGTGACATCCTCCTCAGTGTCCTGTTTTGGCATTCCCTGTGGCATTCTCCTTGGCCTCCTGTTTTGGCCTACCCAGCCACCTTTTCTTGGCCTTGTGCATGGGCTTTTTTTGCCATGTTCTCTCTGGCCACTTGTTCTGGCGTTCCCTGCTACATCCTCTTGGCTTCCTGTTTTGGCACTTCCTGCCATGTTCTCTTAGCCCTTGCCTAGGCATTTACTGCTGTGTTCTCTTAGCCTTCTGTTTTGGTATTTCTTGCCATGTTCTCTTGCCCGTTGTCCTCGGCATTTCCTGCCATCTCATAGCCCTTGCCCGGGCGTTCCCTGTGATGTCCTCCTGGGCGCCCTGTTTTGGCATTCCCTTCCCTGTGGCATTCTCCTTGGCCTCCTGTTTTGGCCTACCCAGCCACCTTCTCTTGACCTTCTGTATTGGCTTTCTTTGCCATGTTCTCTTTGGCCGCTTGTTCTGGCGTTCCCTGCCACGTCCTCTCGGCCTCCTGTTTTGGCATTTCTTGCCATGTTCTCTTAGCTCTTGCATAGGCATTTCTTGCCATGTTCTCTTGGCCTTCTGTTTTGGTGTTTCTTGCTGTGTTCTCTTGCCCTTTGCTGTTGGCCTTCCCTGCTGCACTCTCATTGCCCTCACCATAGCTTTTTGTTGTCTATTTTCCTTGTTTTTGCCCTTCCCTTAGCCTTAGCTGTTTGCTTTGCCTTTACCTTGGATTTCCCTTTGCTTGTCCTGGGAGTTTGGCTCGCCTTTGCCTTTGGCTCTCTGGGATTGGCTGGGAGGCAGTGTTAATTGTAATCTTGACCTGAACCCCTAGCTTACTGAGAGCTCTAACGATAATTACATTTACCTGCAATGTGTCTGTCACCCTAACCCTTAGCCTGATGTAAAAAATGTCTCTAACCCGAAATGCAGCAATAAAAATAACACCCCTTCTTTTCTGTCAAAGTAACCTTCATCCTAATTGTAGTGCAGAAAAGAAGTCATAGTTAGTTTAACAATTCAAGCCAACAAATAGCATTAATTATATCCCTAATGCTCCTTTGTGACATCATTAGAGCAGTGTGCACAGGGTGCAGCCCCCACATATGTGGAGCAGTGCCTTAATTACTGTATTGTGTCCAACAGGTGGCAGCGGAGAGCTGTGGCACTCCTGAGCGCCATAACAACTGCACAGAGCGATCTGTGGCTCTTCATGAGAACAGCCAGGAACAGAAATCTACATTTCCTGTGATGCCCCGGAAGCCAACTTTGCTGACGGTAATAATCTGCCCAAGAGGTAAGGGCAATGTTTACCCATTACTTAGTAAGACACAAGGTAGAGTACCTGGAGTTCATTTCTGCATTTCAGCGTGCCTTACAGGCTGTCTGTTGTCTTCTTTCTGCGTTCCCCTTGCCTCTCCTCTTTGCCTGATTATTTCTTGCAGCATTCTCTTTGGTCTCTGTTTTGGTGTCTGTGGTGGCGTTCTTTTGGGCCCTGCCCTCCGTTTTGGCGTTCCCTGCATTTTTCTCTTGGGCCCTGCCCTCCGTTTTGGCGTTCCCTGCATTTTTCTCTTGGGCCTTGCCCTCCGTTTTGGCGTTCCTGGCGGTGTTTTCTTGGGCCTTGCCCTTCGTTTTGGCGTTCCTGGCGGTGTTTTCTTGGGCCTTGCCCTCCGTTTTGGTGTTCTATGTAATGGTCTCATCAGTCTTGTGCTGTTTTGGCATTCCCTGACGCGGCCTTCTCTTTGGGCCCGGCCCCTGACGCGGCCTTCTCTTTGGGCCCGGCCCCTGACGCGGCCTTCTCTTTGGGCCCGGCCCCTGACGCGGCCTTCTCTTTGGGCCCGGCCCCTGACGCGGCCTTCTCTTTGGGCCCGGCCCCTGACGCGGCCTTCTCTTTGGGCCCGGCCCCTGACGCGGCCTTCTCTTTGGGCCCGGCCCCTGACGCGGCCTTCTCTTTGGGCCCGGCCCCTGACGCGGCCTTCTCTTTGGGCCCGGCCCCTGACGCGGCCTTCTCTTTGGGCCCGGCCCCTGACGCGGCCTTCTCTTTGGGCCCGGCCCCTGACGCGGCCTTCTCTTTGGGCCCGGCCCCTGACGCGGCCTTCTCTTTGGGCCCGGCCCCTGACGCGGCCTTCTCTTTGGGCCCGGCCCCTGACGCGGCCTTCTCTTTGGGCCCGGCCCCTGACGCGGCCTTCTCTTTGGGCCCGGCCCCTGACGCGGCCTTCTCTTTGTTGTTTTCCATGACTTAGCCTTGCCTTTGATGTGTTCAGCCGTAGGCTGAAGAGCCTATCAGGAGCTCGGGCTTTGCAATGTGTATGAGCTTCATTAGCGCCAACATAAATGCACGCAACCTTCTGATTAAAGTTGAGACTTTCTGATCAATTCTGTGGTCGTGTGTTTGTCTCCCGCCGAGCTCCGCCAAATGGTGACCCTGACGTGATAACCCGTTGGATAGAACCAGACGAGCGGCGTAGGAAGTTCGGGTCCCTAAGCAGCGGGGATGGCAAAAGCACTCCAAGAAAGAAGAGGTGCCATGCCTCAGGACACTCTGTGAGACCTGACCGATACGGGCTGCCGGACCTTGCAAGGCTGCAACAGCGCTGAAACTTAGGTATGGAAAGACAAGCAGCTTATCAATTATTTACTCGCTTTTTAGAAAAGCACGGGATAAAAGGAATAGATCTTAATAAAGAGCTCCCTGGATTATTGGCCTATGGTCAGAGCTGGGGTTTGCTTGCTAACCCTTATTCAGTTCATGAGCTGAGTGAGTGGCGGAAGTTTGGAGATGTGTTGTGGGAGGCTATGATAGAGGACGATAAAGTGACAAGGAAACTGGGGAAATTATGGAAGGCAGTTCATAATGAATTGCTTCAGAGTCAGGGAGAGAAAAGGGCAGCTCAACAAGCTGTGGGGGCACACCAGCGAAATGAGGGTTACTGGAATTGGCCGCCAGCAGTTCCTCCTGCCGTAAGCACAATCGTTATCCCAGCTGAACGGGCTACGGGCTCAGAGCCTGTAAATGCTCCAGCCGCGGGCTCGGAGCCAATGACTATTCCAACTGCGCCACTTGTGGAACCATTAACCCCTTCAGCAACTGCCCTAGAAAAGCAAGGCGATGAGCCGGTCCCTGGGGCAGAAAGTGCCCTGGCGGAGGCAATCGCAAGAGAGCGCAGAGAGGCGTGGGCGAGCATAGCGAAAGCATGCATGGAGCAGGGGGATGGTGAAGGCGCGGCGGCGGTGCAGGAATTGGCGTGCCCTGTGACCTATACTCCTTTGGCTGCAGGAGGAATGCAGGCAACCATATCAGCATTAGATTGGAAATTATTGTCACAGCTGAGGGCTACAGTTAGCCAGTGTGGAGTCATGGGTGAGCCGGTGAAGCAAATGTTGGATTTTATCTGGGGTTCACAAATATTGCTACAAGCAGACATAAGGGGAGTAGCAAAGTTGATATTTACTCAGCATCAGTTATTGCTGTTTAATGCTCACTGGCATGATCTGTGCCAGCAGAGTGTGATGATTCAGAGGCAGCCAGGAGATCCGCTGCATGGGGTAACACTTGATGAACTATTAGGGCTGGGACCATACGTGAGGATGGAGACTCAAGCCCTCTTAGGTCCAGACAAATTGAGGGAATCTATGCGATTGGCTAGGCATGCCATGTCCAGAATTAAGGCACCAGGTGGACTCCCCTCATACATGGGAATCCAGCAAGGAAGGAGTGAGGATTTCGGGAGCTTTATTGTTAGGGTAGCGACAGCTATAGAGGCTGCAGGGGTACCTGAATACATGAAGGGAGCTATGTTAAAACAATGTGCATTACAAAATTGCAATTCTACAACTCGTGGAGTTTTAAACACATTGAGTAGTGGATGGACAATAGAAGAAGCACTACAGCGAATATCAAATATACCTAGTGGTCCACAAGCATTATTAGTGAAGGCAATCGCAGATCTGGGTGAGGGATTAAAAGCCCAGGCACAAGCTAGTCAGCCACAGGAATGGCAGCTCTTGCACCTTTGCGAGCGTCAGAAGTCCACACACACTGAGCAACAGATGACACTCCTGCATGAAACACTGGCAGCAAAGGACTAGTGATAGCACCGGAAAAGATCCAGCATACACCCCCCTGGAAATATCTCGGACTGATATTAAACAACACAATCGTCACGCCATGCTTACTTAACAAACTGACCACTACTGTCTTGCTTGCACAAAAGGAAAAAGGGGAAATGGTTGTGCGTACTCCCATTGCAGCTCACGGAACCCACAAAAAGAACGGTGTCAGGATGTGAAATGATGAGAAAGACTGAAACCAGGCTTGAAACGACCATGAACTCATAGTGATTGGGATTATGTGCTTCTTATTATTTGGTTTTGCTTTGTAACTTGTTGTATTGCAAATAGCAGAGTAGTAACCTTTGTTGTGTGGTTTTTATTTTTATTTTTTAATTTTTTTTTTTTTTTTTAGTAATAGATTGAATGTGAATTAACAGGATTTAATGTTACTAATGCTGAAATCTATGGAGATAGCTATTTTAATGTATTAGTAGCGCTAAGACAAAACCTGGAAAGGAATCCCAAGCAAAGGATGACCTTATATTATAGAATGATTAACTCTCTTTCATCCCACTATTTGGGAATTTAAAATATGATCATGAAGCACCTGAGACAAAGGCACACGCTAAGAGAGTTAACCTTGATAGTTCATTCTGCAAGCAGATGTTCCATTTGGCCTCTGTATCACGCATTGGCCATGCGGATGCAGTGTACAAATGGAAAATACTCTTTGGACCCTGAGAAGAACAAAAGAAAGAGAGAATCTGTGGTGGGTGAGAGAGGAAAAGTGCGCCTTGAAGCAGGGGACGCCCTGCTGGCACTGCCTATCGCATTCACCACCCTTTTTCTGCAGGTTGTTGTTTCTCAAGGGTCAGTACGTAATAATGCCCCTAGTTCTATCTGGCATGTAAAGTTCCTCAACTATTAATTTTCTATTAGCCCAAAGGCACAATCATGAGCACTCTAAAAGCATCTGTTGTACAAATCTTAGTGATTTTTCAAAATCAATATATCAGAATATATAAAAGTTGAAGACTTCTTTCAAAGCAGTTAGAGATTAGCACAGAATGGGGCCCTTGGGGATTTATTTCCAGGTTGCAGAAAGTTGGGCTGCAGACCAAACACGTGTTTGTTCTTTTTAGTAGGTTAACAGTATTTCTTGTCATGATGTTATGTTTGCCTTGTTTCCTTTCTCACACTTATAGCATTGTCAATCGAGGCCTTGATTGAGTTATAATGATTGTATTATTAATATAATTAGTGTTATTACTTTATAGCATGGTAGAAGTTTGCTAATAAACAAAAAAAGGGGAAATATGGGAACGTAAGAAAAACTGCACGGAGCAGCAGCTGTGCAGCAAGATAAGTGGCATGAGAACCAAGGACACCTTCAGAAGAAGAAAGAACATCTCACGGCTCTGATTGGCTAAGCAGACAAATGCCACTTCAAGGGTATTAGAGGAATTGTTGGTAGATACAGATTCAGTCAGGCATGCCACGCTGCAAAATCGTGCCGCTATAGACTTTTTACTGCTGGCTCATGGGCACGGATGTGAGGACTTTGATGGAATGTGCTGCATGAACCTCATGGAACACTCGTCATCAATACACCAACAAATAGCTAAGCTACAGACCCTCACCAGCCATTTGCAGGAAGAGGGTTTGGGGTTAGAGGACTGGCTCCGTGGGCTAGGAATTGGTCCCTGGTTTCGAGACATCATCTGATTCATGCTTATGATACTGGGGGTGTTAATTGTGTTACTGTTGGTGGTGCCATGTGTGTTCTCTTGTCTACATCACTTAATACACTGAGCAATTGATAAGGTAGTAGGAGTTAGCCTAGTTGTCCAAAAAGAAAACAAGGGAAGTGTGGAGAGTGTGATTGAGACCTGGCTGGTTGAGAAAGGCCACACAGACAGTATTCGGCTAATGAGACGAGAGTCCTTGAGCAATGTAACAGGATGTGTAGGAAGGCAGGAGAATGTAGAAATAAGAAAGATGTATGGCATGGTCTAATCACAAAAAGTACAAAGAAGGGCTGGGGCAACAAGTAGCTGAAGAGCCTAGCAGGAGCTCGGGCTTTGCAATGTGTATGAGCTTCATTAGCGCCAACATAAATGCACGCAACCTTCTGATTAAAGTTGAGACTTTCTGATCAATTCTGTGGTCGTGTGTTTGTCTCCCGCTGAGCTCCGACAATGGCCAATGCCCTCTGGGGCACCAGGCACATCTCCTACGCAGGATGTGCTGCACAAGTCTTTTTCTTTTTCTTTTTGTTATTAGCAGAATATTTCCTTCTCACCATCATGTCCTATGACTGCTACGTTGCCATCTGCAAGCCCCTGCACTACGGGACCTTGATGGACTGCAGAGCTTGTGCTACCATGGCAGCAGCTGCCTGGGGCACTGGGGCTCTCTTTGCTCTGCTGCACACTGCCAATACATTTTCTCTGCCTCTCTGCCAAGGCAATGCTGTGGATCAGTTCTTCTGTGAAATCCCCCAGATACTCAAGCTCGCCTGCTCAGAATCCTACCTCCGGGAAGTTGGACTTATCATGGCTGCTGTCCTTGTCTTATTTGGGTGTTTTTTATTCATAGTGCTGTCCTACATGCAGATCTTCAGGGCCGTGCTGAGGATGCCTTCTGAGCAGGGATAGCACAAAGCCTTCTCCACATGCCTCCCTCACATGGCCGTGGTCTCCCTGTTTCTCAGCACTGCTTTTTTTGCCCATCTGAGGCCTGCCTCCCTCTCCTCCCCATCCCTGGACCTGGTGTTTTCATTTCTGTACTCGGTGGTGCCTCCAGCAGTGAACCCCCTCATTTACAGCATGAGGAACCAGGAGCTCAAGGGTGCCATCAGGAAAGTTATCCATTATACATTGTTTCTCCATCAAAACGATGTTCATCATACCCTCAAGACTGCAAAGAAGTTAAGCAAAGTGTGATCGATTTTATGTGATGTTTCCATTTTTTCTTCATATTTCTTTGTCATACTTAAAATAAATTTAATTCCAATTAAATAATATTCATCATCAGTCTTTTTGTTTACTTATTTTTACTTCCATGTGTTGAACCTATTGTACTTAAGGAACCAGGTTCTATGAATAGATAAAGAAATCAACACAGGATCATTTTTTTTGCCTCCCATCCAGTATGGATCATCAGCAGAAGGTCATGAACTAAGACACAAATGCCACAAGGAGCAGCAGTGTCCCTGAGGGATGTTCATCACAGCCTGGAGGGGACTTTCTGCTGCCTTTGAATTGTGCTGCTGCTTCCCTGGAGCCACGGCCATGGGCAGCAGCAGGATGTGGCCTTTTCAGTGCTGCTCTCTTTATGTTCCCAACTGCTATCTTGTGTCCATGCATTTGTGTCAGCTCTCAGTTCTGGTGCAATTGGTGGCAGTGCTGTTGTCTCTATGGTGGCATCCCTTTGGCTGCAGGCAGGCAGGCAGTGTGCAGGAGTGTGCCACAGCTGGCCACCCTGCTGAGACCATCATAACAGAAGGGGCTGCTCAGGGCAGGGTCAGAGGGCTGAACACCCCTTCCAAATCTGTGCCAGGAATACAGCCAAGGAGTTGCCCTCGGGAAAGTCCTCTTGCTTTCCAGGGGTTCTGCATGGTTCAAAGTCCCAGGGTGATCAATGAGGACCAAAGGATGGATGAGAGCTCCCTTCTTGGTTGTACATGGCCCAGCAAATGGTAACGGGTCTTGAACATGTCTCTGTGGGACTGTCCCTACTGCGGTGGGACTAATGGCAGATGCTGTCCTGGACAGGAATCTGAAGCATCCTGGAGATGCCAGGGGATCTCCAGGGACAGTGTAAGAGACTGTGTCAGTGTAAGGCAAAGAATAGTTCCTTATGCAATAACAGACCACTGATTCAAAGGAACAGGGGAGTCTGAGGAGCCCACAGGCAAATGAAGGCTCTGCAGTGGTGCTGCTGAGCCAACTGGGCAGATGGAGAGAGACTCAACAATAGAGATCCCATCCAGTTGGGACTGCCTCCACCCTGAGCAGCACAGGGTCAGCCCGGTGTCCCAGGGCACCACAGCTCCCTCACTCTGCAGAGCAGCTCCACCAGCTCAGGGCCCTGCACAGAGCATGGGGAGGGAAGCAGGAGGGAACAGGGAGCTTCTGCCAGGCCAGCAAGGACACACTGCCCTGGACAAGGATCTGTGGGAGTAGGGCTGGTCCTGGAGAAGCGCTATGGAGAATTTCTGTGAGTTAGAGGATGGATGAGAAGGAACATGCTCTGCTTGCCCTCCTGCTGCAGGTGGCTGCACCAGAGAAGACTCGCAGCCAGCACCTGGATGGAGCTCTGCCACCCGCCTTGCCCTCCCCCCTCTCCAGTGCTGTCACTGCTGATGCACTCCATGACCTCCCAGTGCTGCCGGCCGGCACATCTTCCAGGGGCCATTCAGGTGCTGCAGTGACAGTGAGCTCACATCACCACTCCAGCCACCTGTCCTCAGCCTGCCTCTCCCTTGCTCCTCTGCCCTGTCCTGTCCCTGCTGGGATGAGTGCTGTAGGGATGTGCTTCCTGTCCCCACGTTGACTCTTCCCAGCTGCCAGCCTGGTGGGCTCCTGGGGGTACTGATAGTAGGCTTGATGGTGTGGAGCAGAGTCCAGAGAGAAAAGGTGATGTGAAGCAGCATTTTTTCAGTGGAGGCCTCCATGTTCATTTGGCAAGTGAGGACTTGTGCTCAGTGTGCTTGTGGCCCGGAGCTTCTACTCCAGCGCTATCTGCATTGGTCATGGCACAGGAACAACGTTTCATAGACCAGCCACCTCCTTTCTTCCTCACGTTATGTCATAAACCAGTGTCCTTCACTCTGACAGTGTTTGTATCAGCTCATGGATTAAATGAATTAGACCTCTTTTAGTTCTTTGAGTCACAATCCAATGCCTTTTGCTCTCCGCCTCTGTAGCAGATAAATTTTACATACCCTTCATCTGAGGACTGACCTGATAGTTCTTTTCACACTGTTCTTTTTCAACTTCCATAGTTTGGTGGGACTTTTCCCAATGTGATGGGTTTCACCGCAGTGACTGTGACCTATACTTGAGTCTTTTAGGCTGAGTTTGACACCAATGACCCACAATGGTTCATGAATGTTTCTGTTTATTGAGAATAAATCAGAGTTTCTTGGCATCCTAGTGGCCATTTCAGTGCTGGGTCACCCCCAGGGCTCCACTAAGTTGTCTGGGGGGCATTGAGTGTGCTGGGTTGGGCTGCAGCTACAGGGACAAAGACAACAGTTGGCAGTTACTGCCCTGAGACCCTCTTCCCAAGTTCCATCTGCAGCTTCTAGAGGGCTCTGGTCTCCTGCAGGTCCTCTCGGAAAGCTGCCTGTCCCAGACAGGACCTCTGGGGCCTCTGGAGATGGCATGGAATGCTTGTGATCACACAGTGGAGCTTTGCTCCTTGTCATTTATCCTTCAATTAATATGCATTTCCTATTAATATTTATTGTTTCCTGTCTACCTATGTAAAGTACTTATTCTTTTGGGAAGTGAACCATGCTGGTGGGATACGGCTGAGGAGTGTGTCTTGTTTTAGTGAAATTGTATCATGCTTTACTGTTGTTTGTTTTAAAGTAGGAAGCAACGCCCTGTGTTTGTGTGCAGACAGTTCTCTAAGGAAAGCAGGTGAAGGAACGGTGTAAAGGAACTGTAATGTCCAGCTGTAGATTTCAGTGGAGGATTCTGCTGTCGGGAAAAGTGATGCAAGTGCCAGGTGGCATACAGCAGACACGTCAGGCCTGGGGAGGTGAGCAGTCAGGTTGTCTGTACAGTGTCAGGCCTCAAGCAATTGCTTTTCCTGTCTATGCAGATCTCCTTCAGAGACAGTCTGAATCAATATCAAATGGTGAATGATTCCCCAAAAGCAACAAGTTGCACTAATTTAAATCAGAAAACATTTATATTGGGTGCCCTTTAAAGTCTTTCTTTCCTATAGTAAAGAGTACTAAAAGTGTGGAGTAAAGTGTGAGTAAATCCCAGAGGAAGGATTGAGTTCACGCGGAGTAGAGTAAGTTCAAACACACAGTAAAGGGTGGGCAAGCCTGGTGCAAAGTGTAAGTAAAACCTGGAGAAAACTGAGTAAACTCGGAGTCAAGTGTGAGAAACACCCAGAGTAAAGTGTGGGTAGGCCTAGAAGAGAGGGTGTACACACCCAAAATAGGGTATCAGTAAAACCCGGAGAATAGCCTGAGTAAAGCCAGAGGAAAGTGTGAGTAAAGTTGAAGAAAAGTTTGAAGAAACCTTGAGTAAAGTATGAGTCAACAACACTCAAAAAAGAAGTGTGAGTAAACCCAGAGTAAAGTGCGAGTAAGCTTGGACTAAAGTGAGAGGTAAGCCCAAGTGAAGTGTGAGAAAACCCGGAGTAAAGTGTAAGTTAAGACAGAGTAAGGTGTGAGTTAAACACAGAGAAAGGAAACCCGGAATAGAGCAAGAGTAATCCCTGAGGAAAGAGTCTGCAAGCCTGGTGCAAAGTGTGAGTAAAACCTAGAGAAAACGGTGAGAAGACCAGGCATAAAGTGTGTGTAAACTCCGAGTAAAGTGTGAGAAACACTTGGAGTAAAGTGTGGGTAGGCCCAGAAAAGAGAGCGTACACACCCGGAGTAGGGTGTCAGTAAAACCCTGAGAAAAGTGTGAGTGAAAGGTGAGAAGGGTCCCATAAGTGGAAGTAAAAAGGCAAGAAGGCTTCAAAGTGAATGAGAATAAGGGGAGTGAAGGGAAATAATTAAAGATAGCTTCTAGAAGCAAGAATGTAGAGCTTGTTAGAAAATAAGGGATGTCAGACACTGGGTCTGGGATAGTGAGGGGGTGTAGAAGGCCATACCAATAAGGTCTGAGAACAGCCCGAGGACATTTCACAGAGAGATGATTAGACGTCCACAGAGCAAGAAGAAACCAGTTTGGGGCGATGCCCTCACTTTGGGTCAGAAGTTTACAGCAAGAAAGGGCAGAAGCCTTTGTGAGGAAGTCAAGAAATCTTCATCCCTTGACCCACTACCCACGCACAAGATGAGAGGGTCTGCATGCTAATGAAGTCACGGGATTGTAATGAATATGTATCCGAGTTCCAGGAAAGCTGTTGATGATGTATTAGTTTGGCCTATATCTGTTCCACAAGTATTCCTGATGTGGTGCAAGCTTGGAGGAATGATACCCCCTGCACCAGGGCTTTTGTGCAATTGCCAATAAAAAATAACTTCTCTATATCCTTACAGGCTATAGGGATTGATTTCCACACGTCAAAACCTTCAGTAAAGTTTGAGTAAAACACACACACAAAAAAAGAAGTGTGAGTAAACCCAGAAAGAAGAGTGAGCAAACTTGGCATAAAGTGTGAGGTAAGCCCAAGTCAAGTGTGAGAAAACCCGGAGTAAAGTGTTAGTAAATGAGGAGTAAAGTGTGAGTACAACTCAGAGTAAGGTGTGAGTCCACCCAGAGTAGAGCAAGTGCAAACCCAGAGTAAAAAGTGTGCAAGCCTTGTGCAAAGTGTGTGTAAAACCGGTAGAAAGCTGTGAGCAAACCAGGAGTAAAGTGTGACCAAACCCGGAGTCCAGTGTGAGAAACACCTAGAGTAAAGTGTGTGTAGGCCCAGAAGAGAGAGTGTACACACCCAGAGTATGGTGTCAGTAAAACCCAGAGAAAAGTGTGAATAAAACCAGAGTTAAGTGCAGACATGCGGAATCAAGCTCTGTAACCCAAGTAAGGTTGCAAAACAGGTACGGTTTATTCAGTGCTGCGCAGACACTGGGTGCAAAGGGGTAGATCCACCTAACTTGCACACCATCCAGAAAAATGGTGCTACAGATATAGGCCAAACAAATGCATAATCAATAGTTTTCCTGGAATTCAGATACATATTCATTACACCCCCGAGAGTTCATTAGCATGCAGACCCTCCCCTCTTGCACGTGCGTTGTGGGTCATGGGATGAAGATTTGTTGTCTTCCTCACAAAAGCTTTTGACTTTTCTTGCTGTAAACTTCTGATCTTTCAGGAGGACATCCCCCCAAACCTGTTTCTTCTTGCCCTGTGGACATCTCATCACCTTCCTGCCAAATGTTCTTGGGTTGTTCTCAAGCCTTATCAGTATGGCCTTCATCCCCTTCACTATCCCAGACCCAGTGTCTGCCATCCCTTATTTCTTTAACAATCTCTACATTCTTGCTTCTATAAGCTATCTCTAACTACCCCTATCCTCAGTCCCTGTGAAGCCCTTTTCTCACCTTCTACTCTTTTACTGTGGGGCCCTTTTCTCACCCTTCAAACAAGGTGAGAGAACAAAACTGAAATACAAACACAGCAAATCACTTTAATTACAGTAAATAGGTAAGGAATATGAAGGATGTGAAATCCTAACTGACTGTGAGCAGATTTCTGTCTTGGAAATGATTTAAATTATGTAAACTATTAGTCAAATGTGTTGTGGGTTAGGCGTTGTTTCAATTAATATATTAAGGTGAAAGGGACGCTGAATTCATCAGCTGTTCCAAAGTTTGCAGGAAAAAGCCTGCATTTGATATGTAGCCATAAACACTCACAGTTTATTGTCACTGGGTTTTAAGCAAGGAAAGAAGAAAGCACCTTTTCCCTCAACCCAGGAATTGTTGAGTTGTGTTTTCTCCCCTGTCCTGTTGAGGAGGGGCACCTGGGAGCCAGGCAAGGTGAGCACAGCGCAGCTGGGTGCTGAGTTCCAGGGTGATTTTGGGGTCCCAGCCCCGCAGCATGAGGCTCCATATGCCTTCCCCTCTGCAGAATAGCCCTCCCCCACCGCCCCACAGGGAGCTCAGTGCAGGCACTGTGTGGGGCAGCATGCGTGCAGTGGTACAGAGATGTGCCCCCAGCATAGCCCCTGTCAGCATGCACTGACCTTCTGCTCCAGCAGCCTCCCCCACAGGCTGTTCCCTGCCCAGCTCCAACATATCCTATACAGCTCACAGCCATCCCTGTTCTGAGCTCCGTTGAGCTCTGGGCTGGGAGAGGGTGCGGCCAGGCTGCCCACTCCCCAGTGAAGGCACTGAACCCAGGGAGAATGTGGAATGGTCCCATTTCAGCCCTCAGCCCTCAGCAGATTACAGTGAAAAGTGCTGCTGGAAATCACTGGCATGAGGTCTGGATCTGCTGCTAGCTTCCTTGGGCAGTGTCTCCTTTCTGTTCACACAACAGGAAGCTTTGCTGGATCTGTGCCCTGAGGCACCCTGCTTCATGGCCCCACAGGCATGGGGTGGTCTCCAGGGCTCCAGGATCACCTCTGCCAGCTCCCTCCTCTTGTGGGCTCTCAGAGGCTGACGTCCTTGCATGGACTGAGCAGAGGGATTACCCTTTGAATGGTCACAACCAGACTCTGATGTTCCATCTGTCCCCCAGCACACTCATCTTGTACCACGGTTGACTTTGGGGTAATGGCCAGCTTGAGGGTTGGGAGACTGTCACAAGGACTTCTGCCTGGGACAGAGACTGAGCAACAGCAGCAAGGTCATGGGGTCCTGGTCGTACTTGATTCTTCAGGGAGATTTTATGAGCACATCAACTCCCATCAGACTCCATCCCTCCTCTGATCTGATCTGATGATGACACTGTGCTGGCCATGCTGATCAGAGTGGGCAGCAGACCCAGGTCGACAGGGATGAGTGCTGATAAATCCTCTCCCTGAGAGTCTGCGGGTGTGCAAAATGCTTGGAATGACAATGGAACATTTCCAAAGGCACTGTGTGTGCACAGGTATGCCTGAGGAATCTTCCTTCAGCCTCCTGTCCTGGGTCTGCTGCATCCCCACTGCCTCCACAGTGCCTGCTGGCATCTTATTTGCCTACAGATACAGAAAGATAACACAGAGGCTGTGGTAGAGTCAGCACTGACCCAGAGTTCATATGGGCTCCAGGAGAAAGAGAGCACGGTGATGCCTCAGTACAAGTGGAAGGAAGCCAAACACTTGTATAGGACCATGATAACCACTACTGATACTCACACACACACACACGAACAGCAGAGAAAAACGTATCTATTAATATAAATAAATATTATAAACATTAAAAATCATAATGTAGGCCTGTTACTGGACAGACTTAGAATTATTTGTAGAGACAGATGAGAAGTTTATCCCTGGTGGATGTGGGAATACAAGATAGACTATTTAGAGCAGAAGTGGTGGAGCAAGACAAGCAGCATGAGAAAGCAAGGCTGAGAACACAGGATATATCTAGAAGAAAAGTAAAAGGAATGGTGCACAGCTCTGATTGGGTTACTGCCTGTCTGCACGGAAAAGGAATGTTTGTGGAATACATTGTCAACATGAAAAGGCAAATGGGAAAGTTGTAAAGGCTGATAGGAAAGGTAAAAAAGGAAACTTGTGAGTGTATATAAGTGATGTGAGAACCTGTAAAAAACAATTTGTATCATTCACATTAGAGTCTGAGCCTGTTTGCCATAGATGGAATTTGTCCATGACATCATTTTCCTCACTGCATCCTTGAGCTCCTGGTTCCTCATGCTGTAGATGTGGGGGTTCAGTGTTGGAGGCACCACTGAGTATAGAAATGACACCACCAGGTTCAGTGAAAGGGACAACAGAGAGGGTGACTTCAGGTAGGCAAAAAAATCAGTGCTGAGAAAGAGGGAGACCACGGCCAGGTGAGGGAGGCACGTGGAGAAGGCTTTGTGCCGTCCCTGCTCAGAGGGCATCCTCAGCAAAGCCCTGAAGATCTGCACATAGGACACAACAATGCATATAAAACAACCAAAAAAGGCAAGAACACTAAGGACAGTAAGTCCAATTTCCCTGAGGTAGTCTGATTCTGAGCAGGAGAGCTTGAGGATCTGGGGGATTTCACAGAAGAACTGATCCACTACACTGCCTTGGCAGAGAGGCAGTGAAAATGAATTGGCAGTGTGCAGCAGAGCAAAAAGAACCCCAGTGCCCCAGGCAGCTGCTGCCATGGTGGCACAAGCTCTGCTGTCCATCAAGGTCCCGTAGTGCAGGGGCTTGCAGATGGCAACGTAGCGGTCATAGGACATGATGGTGAGAATGCAATACCCTGCTGAAAACAAAAACAAAAAGAAAAAGACCTGAGCAGCACATCCAGCATAGGAGATGTGCCTGGTGCCCCAGAGGGCATTGGCCATGGCTTTGGGGAGAGTGGTGGAGATGCAGCCCAGGTCGAGGAGGGCGAGGTTGAGGAGGAAGAAGTCCATGGGGGTGTGCAGGCGGTGGTGGCAGGCTACGGCTGTGCTGATGAGGCCGTTGCCCAGGAGGGCAGCCAGGTAGATGCCCAGCAAGAGCCAGAAGTGCAGGAGCTGCAGCTGCCGCGTGTCTGCCAACGTCAGCAGGAGGAACTCGCTGATGGAGCTGCTGTTGGGCATCTGCTGCCTCTTGCCACAAGAACCTGTCCAAGGAGTACAAAAGTTAAAGACAGAGATTTCAGTGTGGAAAATTTTCAGTTAACCCCAGTTATGTGAGCCACATTTCTTGACGTTGAGTTTGTCTTGAGGGCTTCTGCACTTTTTCTCTCCAGGAAGCAGTCTTGTCCCCATAGGGACAGGGAAATGTGGTCGTGTAGGGAAAGGTTTTCTTTCCAAAATGTATCACATGAAGTAAATTCTAATAGAGAAGTGCTTGTCAGCATCTGTGGACTCAAAGCCAGAAATATGTGGGTTACAAATGGAAGTTGCAGTGATAGTTTTTTCTGCACTCCATCCTCTCACTCAGTGTGTCCATGGAGGGTTTGCTGAATTGAGAAATTCGGAGCACTTCTGCTGTACTCAGTATGAATGCCTATGAGACCTGAGAGGCAAAAGGATTCATGTCTGCTTAGTGTGGAGAAAGGGCAGCTGGTTGGGCTTGTTTCTAATTGTTCTGAGCTTGTCAGTTTTGAAGAGGGAGATGGATTACACTCCCAGAACACTGTGAAAAGAAGGCAGACCCAGCTGAGAGCAGAGGAATCCACTGCCCATCACGGAATATTCATCATTTCTCAACATACTTCAGCAGTGCCTCATCAGCACATGTATTGCAAAGGAAACCTAACATTCATTCCCTGCTGCAGCAGGGAAGACCTCATCTGGAACAGCTCTTATTCTATGATAAAGAAACATAGAGTGTATGCAGCCTGATCTGCACTGGGATGTGCCAGATTTGGTGATCCCTCTTGGAAAAGTGTTTGCATTACCTATGGTGAGAGACTTACTGTGTCAATGGCTGAAAGCAATGCTCCTGCAGTGAGGTCGCAGCCTGCTCACACCCCACACATCCTGTAATCCCTCTCTCCTTTCTCTTCTATCTTCATGTCACCTCAGAACATGCTGCTAGTACTGATGCAGAGTACACGGGAGCTGCTCTTAGTCAGAGCTGTGTCTCTGCAGCACTGCCCACTTGTAGGAGCTCCCTGTGTCCCAGGAGCCCAGACCAGCTCAGCAGCAGAGGATGTGATTTCTATCCTCCCGATGATCTCTCCTGAGATGTCCCTGGGTCTCTGTGGCCAACAGCTCCTAAAAGACAGCAGTGTCATGATTGTACTCTGAAATCTGCTGCATTAACCACCAAATGCCCACTGGACAAGGACCAATTCCAGACATACGGTTAGCCCTTCAGTGAGTGTTGCTGTATCAAAAAGTGCACACAGGCAAGGACAGGGAGGGGTGGACTTGCCCTGGGCAGGGCAGTGATCCAGCTGAGGTAGTGCTGGCATCTCATCCCTAGATGGAAACTCTATGGTGGAAATGGGTTTGGGATTTCTCTGGTTCAGTTCAGATGTGCACAAGGAGTTGCCTGCATGTGAGCTCCTGCTCTGAGTCCTTGGTCCTCCAGTGGAGAGTCAGTTGCTCACACACAGACCCTGGGTGATGACCAAGGTGCCTGCGATGCTCCTGGATGTGTGCTAGTGCTTGTGAAGTGTGTGGGAAATCCCTGAGATAGACACCTCCTTCCTGAGCATCAGCTGAGGGCCAGAGAGGGGTTAGAGCTATTCTTGGCCATCCTAAATGACAACAGACCACTGCGTTTAGGGCACTGGAGTATGTCTTTTTTACTCATCTCCGTGGAGCAGGCAGAGTTATTCAGCTGACTAAATGGATGAGCTCACAAAAGAAGAGGCAGATCTTCCTCTGTTCTCCATCTGTTGCCTATTCTGGAGCTCAAGGCACTACAGAGCTGACGCACATCTTTGTTCTTCGTCTGAAGAAGCCTCAGTTTTCTATGTGCTCTCATGTGAATGACATCAGAAGCAGCCTAGTGTCATGCCAGTTCCCTGGGCTGTCCAGCACACTCACATGCAGCTGCAAATGCAGCACAGGGCCTTCAGGAAAGACATGTCCAGGAGTATCCATGCTGCTTGGATAACTTAGCTACCCATAATGGGTCCAATGATTATGTGCCACCTTCATAGATACCATGGATGCACTGAATCCAATAATGCCTCCTGAATAGGATGTTTTCTTATGTGATTTTACACTGATGAGAACACCAGTATGTGCTGGGCTACATAGCTTTGTACACTTGCAGGCCTGAGCTCTTGTTTGGATCACAGGAACACAACTGGACTGTAGCATGAGTCTTCATGATAGATGGGAGAGGAGACAAAAAAGAGGAACTGCCCTCTGTGGGTGTGCCCTGAGCTCTTCCTTGGGATGGCAGAGCAGCCAGGTGAGAGTGAATGGCAATGGCAAATAGAGGAGACCAACAGTGTCTGTTCCTGGCTTCCTGATCATGAGGAGGAAGTGGAAGGTGCCCAATGCAGACAGATAGGAGCCTGATGTTTCAGGCCCTTGTCCCCTTTGGGGGCCTTTTCCACTGCAGTATCTGCTGCAGGGACAGCACAGCAGGGCATACAAGATCCAGGATATCCCTGGAGAGCACAGCTGACAGTTTGTTCACCAAGCCTTAGAGAAACCAAAGAGGAGAGGTGCTCTGCTGCATCTCATACTCACTGGCAAGGAAGGGCTGGTGGAGAATTTGAAGGTCCAAGTGAACCTGGTCTGCAGTGGCCATGGGATGGTGGAGCTGTGGAGTCTGAAGGGAGGGCAAAAGTCAAGTTCACACCTTGGGTTTCAGGAGAGCACACCTTGGCTTCTTCAAGTGTCTGTGGTGCCCAGTACAGAAAGAATGCAGATATAGGAATTGGAAACAAGAAGTGGTCAGCTGGGAGCAATGCAGAGTGTTTGTCCTAGTGTACCTGCTGAGATTAGTTTAGAAAGTCTAAAGCTCACACAGAGTTGAACCTGCCCAGGCATATCAAAGACAGAAGGGCTTTTAGAAATATATACACAACAAAAGGAAATCTAGGGTGAATGTGAGCTCACAGTGAAATGGGGCATGCTACCTGGCATGAAGGGCGTGAAGCCTCCTGTGCTGCATGTGACCTTCTAAAACAAGGTCTGAGAACGTGAGAAGATCTCAGTACCACAGTGTGACTCAATTAGTGGAAACACTGAGAGCTGCCATGGACAATTCTCAGCAGGGAAATTCTGGGGAGTGCCAGGCTCTGTTCAAAGCAGAGATGGATTTTCTCTTATTTTTGAAGCTGTAAGTCTGAAAGATGTTCCTGTCAATAAAACTGAAGCAATTGAACTAAATTGAATTGAATTGAATTGAATTGGATGGATTGAAGACCAAGATGGAAATCAGTGAAAATGAGTTAACACACCTCTCAAGTTCTGAAATACTCATGAGATCTGTTTTTTTTTTTAAGTTGAAAATTCAAGAGTTCTAGGGGATTTTGTGTCCTTTCTATTTTATTCAAAAAAGAACAACATTTTGCAGAACTGTGTTAGCAGGAAACACATGCCTTCAGATACGGGGACACAGACTGTGTTTCATTGTTCATCATGAAGGAATTCTGTTTGTTGGAAAAAAGAGAAATCTTTCATTGCCCATGTGCAGCTGGTTCTCTGAGGAATTGGTGCCAGTGCCAATGCCCTGTGACCAATGCCCAGCGTCCACCGCTGCTCTACCCTGCTGTGTGTTTGATGTCCCTCATCCTCCAGCTGTCTCCAGCTCTCCTAAATCAATGACCATGATTCAGGACAAGTTTTCAGCAGGCCATCTGGACACATGCTCTTCCCACTGCTCTACAATCTTTTCCTTCCCTTGCTCTTTGTTCACTCAGATACCTCCCAACTATCTGGCTGATCTGTGAACTTCAGGGAGATTATTGGAACTTGCAACATTTCTGCAAAGTCTGATGGACTCCTTGATCAACTCCTTAACTGTGATTCTATCTATGCCTTCCTATCTCTGCCTAACATATTTCTTGCACAAATATTCCCAAGACAAACCTCATTAGGTGTGGCTTGGACAAGGCATGCAGTTGATTACATTGCTCTACAGTTCGTTCAATTGCATCATGTTTACAATTATTGGGAAAAAAAAAAAAAAAAAGAGAGAGAGAAATCTTTCATTACCCATGTGCAGCTGGTTCTCTGAGGAAAGCCAGTGGGAGATGGTGCAAACAAGGTTTAGCACTGAGCAGGTGACTGCAGAGGAGAAAAGTGATGTGAGGAAAACTGATGCAAGTCCCATGGGGCCAATGGGAGTAGAAATGGGGTGGGGTAGCTGCAGAGGACATTTGTCCACACAGTGACGAGGCAAAGGTCGTTAGGGGACATCCTGGATCAATATCATTTACAAAGTGCTGCTTCATCTTCTTGTTTAAACCCAACTATAAATAAATAAATAAATAGTCTTCATAAATACCCATCATTCTCTTCAAATTTTAACTCTCTCCCGATACCTGTCCAGTTTGCTGCACAAGTTCTGAACACCTGAAGAAGATGACAGGAAGGCACAAGGCACAGGAAGGCTCTTCAGGTTGTAATGGGTCCCAGGGAGCATTTGCTGCTGAGTCCATCAACCTCCAGTGCACAGAGAAGATTGCATGAAGTGCTCAAGAAGACAAAGTCTGAAGGAACAGTGAAGTTTCCTGGAGTATTAATGGGCCCCACTGAGGACCATTCACAAGCCAGCTTCCCCAGGGACTTGTTAGAGCAGATAATTGGAAGCCATGATTGCAGGCAGACCAAGGCACTGGGATGGCGGCTGTGATGCTGAGCAAAGCCTCCTTTGTCTTCTGAAGCAGAAAGGCCAAGGCCTGATCCCCAGAGCCTTGGCAGGGAGATCGTGTCCCTCCTGCTGGCTCAGGGCCCTTCCTGGGGCAGTGGGATGGAGGTTTGTCTGATGTCACATGGAAGACTGTGGGACAGCAGCTGCCACTCTGCATGGGGTGCAGGGATACCGTGAGGCCCAAATCCCATATGAGCAGTGTGTCTCATGCCAGGATGTGGGATGTGGGAATGGCCCAGTCTGAACAAGCAGTCAATCCCAATGAAACTTTGAACTTCAGATCACTCAGTTCTAGTGCCCTCCTTTAGATAGTATCCCATAGTTGTATGTCCTTTATGTTCTTTATGTTCTGACCCATTCTCCAGCGGCTTATCCATCAAATTATGTTTCTGTGTAGCCCTGTGCAGAACATTTTGCCCAGAAGGATACTGTGAGAAATAGTCAAACTATTCTCTCTATACTCTATTGAAATCTTAAAGGATAACCTCAACTGGTTTCTCTTGGTCAACTCAGTGGGTGATGCTGTCATAAAGGGACATTAAGTTAAACAGGACCTTCCCCTCATGAGCTTGTGTTGGGTGTGACCAACGAGAGAATTATCCTTCAGGTGTTTTTAAGTAACTCTTAGCACCATTTTCTCCATAAATTTACCAGGCACTGAAGTGAGAATGACAGTTCTGTAATTACT